>NW_013665701.1:827021-861304 GCF_000517525.1 Limulus polyphemus | reverse complement strand
AGAACTTATAAAACGTATTTTCATCAGATTCCTTGAAATATCCTTATTATATTATATAAGTAGCAGCTTCTGTTTTAATCAAATTACTATATTATATCATAAACTTTCTTTTCAAAAACTGATTATTTTTGTCCTTCCTAAATTTTTCCACTTCCCAAGGCTTACACTGAAAACTTATGAGAGTTCATACCTTCTAATGAAAGAAAATATAAGTTAATTGAATTATGTAACTCATCAAAATCACTAGTCCTTGAAGACACTACAGGAAACAAAATTAACCAATTTTTTTACAATTTGCTAACCACGTGGCAAAACAGCTACTGACCTGTGCCAAATTGGTGCTTTACTTCTACCACCTATTTTTTTAAATATAATTTTTAATAAAATTCATTTATACATGTACCAGTTTCAAAAAGTGTCCACTTTTTATTATTTATTTTGAGGATAAAATACTGGAGAACCCTTACATCTTCTGCAGTAAAAATGGTGAAATCAAAATATAGGTCGCAGATATTTGACGACAATTTGGAGGCGAAGTTCAGATGAAGTCTAACTGACTTTATGCCTGATTTCCTTGCACTACTTAAAAGATATGTCAGATTTCTCATTCATTTTATCAATAAATAATTGAAAACATTATTGTGTATTTTTCTACCCCTCGATCAATAAAAGTTAATTTTTTTGTCATATGGTGAAAATGGTATATCACACTCCACAATTTTGGCGATTATGAAAAACTGTTGGACACCACTAATATAGATATACCTGCTACACAGTGTTATTTCATGTTTTGGAGGGGAAAAAAATCCCTGTATAACTTTATGGATTCCATTTTATTGCTCAAACAAACTGAATAATGAAATACTGTAAGTTAACATTTTCTACTCTGAAAATCTATTTCCAATAGGTACTTACTTCTGTCCACCCAAAGCTATCTCAAACCTGGTCTGCACTCTAAGCAGTGCTAAATACATTTTGCTACAGCTCACCAGTCTTTATACCTCATCAGTTTTGAGCCATTTCATAACATGTGACTGCTCTCCACAAATTGTACTCTGCCATCTATACTGATGCAGCTACCTCACTCCACTGTTATGGAACAATCCTCGCTTTCAAGAATTGGCAGGCACAAATCATAAACACTGGCATCTCAGCAAGTGGGAAGTAAGTGAGAGAAGGTAAATACTTATCAGAAATATGTTTTCAGAATATAAAAATGTTAACTTATGAAACAGTACTACCTCTACTCACCCAAAGCTATAATCCCACATTACCATTGTGGAGAGGCTGGTGAAGGTGCATCAATCTCAAATCAAGTGGAAAGAGACTACACTTAAAGAATGGGCGTGCTAGAATATGAAAAGAAAGCATACCAGTGGGGTACAGCACTACTTCTGGAACAGGTATGCTCTTCACCCAGCAGTGAATAGAGTAACACAATTGGGGTAAAACTTAATTGACAGGCTCCACAGAAGTCAATAATGAAGTGTACAACATTGAATCAGTGTAGGAAGTGCTGGATAACTATGACATGAATCAGTATGGTGGTGACAAACATGGAAAGGCTTGTGTGGTCCATCCAGTTGAAATGCTTGTATAAGATATAGCAATCAACAAGTGCAGTCCGTCTGGGCAAAAACATCCATGGGAAGAAGCACCTTGATACATAGGATTATGAAAGATATTAAGTACTGTTATGAGTGTGCAATCATGAGGGTCATCATAACAAGCCCTCTGTTCACATCCATGTCATAACGAGCCATTGTTAGAAACAAGACGTAATAGCGAACCTAGTGATGATGAGTCATAGTATGATACCAGTAAATGAGCTAGAGAGAAAAATGAAATAACAATACTTGGCTAGGGCTTAAGGACTATGAAATATATTTAAATAGGCCAAGTGCAGTCTGCTCGGGCAAAAAAAAAATCCAGGGAAAGTGCCTTGGGATACATCAGATTATGTCAAGAGGCAAAAAACATCCAGAGGAAGCACCTTTGGTTAAGTGCAGTCTATCTAGGCAATAAACATCCAGTGGAAGTGCCCTGCATAAGAAATAAATGATCAACAAATGTGATCTACCCAAGCAAAAGCATCCAGGGGAAACACCTTGGATGCTGAATATTATTGCATAATTTGTTGTTTGGTACTGTAATGATTAAAACAACTATAGCCCTCTTCTCACCATGGGTAAGAAAGCTCTATATGTTTTTCAAAACTCACTCAAGAGAAAATCTTCATGGTCCACCACTCCAGCAACTGGGTACTGGAAATGGTAAGGACTCGTATGTTCCACTAGAAGAGGGGAATTGGAAATATACACTAGAGGAATGACACATCAGAGATAGTGCGATTTCCTATTTGGAAAAGCAGATAGACCCCAATCGTAGGAATCACGGGTCATCAAGGATGGGCATCTTCAACAGACCATCAACGGGAAATCTCTTCGGAATCAAGGAACTCCCCCCACCAAAGTAACATTAGTAAACAGATGAGACCCTGGACAAGGTGGAGGAATGGTAACCCTCACCATGGTCAGTTCCCTGTATAGTCACCAAGCAAGGTCAGCCCTGATCCCAAAGGCATGGGCAATAGGATGGTCCAAATGTATCATGGGAGAAGTTCCATTGGGCAAGAAGTGTCCACCAATGTACGTGAGCTTGACCCAAAGGAATAAGAGCTTTCAAGGGAGCCCACATCCCCAAAAGAGAGAAAGAGAATCCTCACACAGCGATAAAAGGAGAGGGTAGGGCCACTGAGACGGCCGCTCCATATCCCTAAGCTAAAATGGACAAGGCTGGGCCCGACGAAGATGGAAGTTGAAAAAAAAACACCAATGGAATAAGATATTGAGTGGGGTTAAGAATGTACTTCTCCAACTAGATCAGAAAACCTTACCCAATTAGCTTTCCATTCGGGCACGGGAAGAGACAAGCAGGAACCAATCATCTATGAAAAGCAGAGTCCAAAAACCCAACAAATGAAAATGACGAACAAAAGAGTGTAATACTTAACAAAACACACAGAGTCGAAGAAGGAAGATGTGACACTGAAGCAGTTGAAATATGAAAATAGACATCAGGCACGCGATTTTGTCCTTAAGAGTTCCAGGAAAAAAAAACAAATAAGAACTACTCACTGGTGAAGCAAGGTGGCTCCAGATTAAAGTTGAACCAGGAAAGGTCTCCAATCTCCTGCCTTTTGAGTGACAACAATTAGATGGAAGTAAAACCCCAGTTGAGTGGGTACCACCCATTCGACAGCCCCTTTGTTTAGTAGGTCATGAACATACTAGGCAGAACAACTGGAAGAGATATGATCAGGAGGATAAGGGAAAAAGATTTGGGAAGTGGATAAATGGGGGGAGCAGAACTGAAGGGAGAAACCTCCAGACAGAACCCATAGAACACACGGAACTGTCATGAAGTGTAGCCTAAAAGACACATAAACTAAACATACTCATTGCTAACAAACTAACAAAACCTAGAAGTTTGCAGTCTACAAAGTACATAAAAATAATGAACTTGCAAAACTATGAAATTCAACCTAAAACAAAACAATAAGCAACACCTAAAAGTATAAAACCACTAAAGGAATTTAGAAGATAAAACAAATGTAAATATAAAACTTAAGTCCACTCAAAGAACCAATACGACAAAGGACAAGAAAGTAAACCTATGAGAACCTGAGACAGTGCAACGGGTGACTGCAATACCGTAAGCAAACCAATCATGTTGAGAGAGTGCATGATCCAACACCTGGTGGCATCTGAAATTGTACCCCAGGTATGCAGTAGAAAAAGCCTCAAATGCCACAGATAAGAGATGGAACAGTAATCTCTGTCTGCATTACTAATGTTAGTCAACTAGTATAAAGTCCAGGACAAACATATTTATAAAGCAAAAGATGGCGAGGTATACCTACGAGCAGATCTACAGAACACCCCATTTCAACAGTGAGTGTAATATGACCTGGATAAATGTTATGACATTGTATTTTGAAAACATAGAGAACAAGTTGACAGAGTCAATCAACCAACACCTAGCAGCCTCTGGAATGGTACATAAAATTCACAGTATGAAGTCTCAACATCACAGTCATCTAGCATGTTCACAGGTCATACAGTATAGATTTAAGACTAAATATAGCTGGTCAGGCAAAACTTGCCACAGAGTGGGATCTAAATATGTGATAAAGGCCCTTGCAAAGAAAAGAAAAATGAGCAAAGTACTTACTACAAACAAACAGTGACAGTACTGATGATGTCCTCCAAGGGAAGATGGAAATGTCCAGTCACGGACATGGTAAGGTGATGGATCAGATGGAAAGAACCCGGAAGAGCAATGGGAAAAAAATCATGGGAGAGGTGAGAATTTCATTGAAGAACCAAATAGACTCAGGAACCAAGGAAGGGAGTAATAAACGTAATATATCCTTGGAGAGCCCTGACCAGGCAAAGGAAGTGGGTGGGATCAGAACAGTCATAAAAGTGGGAAAAGGAGGGAAGGGAACAAGACTGTGAAACAACTGAAGAGATGAACAAATAGATCGACCCCCAAAAGTGGGCAAATTGAAAATGCCTGGCTCCACCAACCCTTGACCCTAGAAGTATGGTCAGAGTAAGATGAATATAGGAAAATGTAATCAAATTATCAGGATCTGATCCCCACCAAGTGATACGCAACACCAAATGCTGCATGTACAAATAAGGGAAGTTGGAACAATGACAATCAAAAGTATGACCATCCACAGTATGGGAGGGGGTCAAGGCATACCCAAGTAAAAATTCCACCAAAAGTGAAAGACATCTGGGGAAGTCCCCAAAACAACATGTAACTAAGAAGCATATTCAAGAGAGGGAAAAAGGCTCTCTAAATCCAAAACTAAAAGATCACTGAAAACCTTGTGAGAAAATCGTCAGTGTGTTCTGATTGTTGCACGAAATTTGTCAACTTCTGACTAACCAGAGTCATTACTTCATGGGCCTAGAATCCTGATTTCGACCTGTTGGACATGGTCAGTAATTCTGCTACCCCACTGATTTACTCATTTTAGCTTACTGTGTTAATATACAAATGACATTAGTGGTCACACTATTTATTAATAAACATATCCTTCTTATTTAATCAGCTGCATGGTCTGTAGTGCCTAATGAGCATTTGACCAGTCACTTGGCATTTGTTTTGTATACAAACTGAGAGATTTTATTAGCACTATTTAATAGCAATAGATATACCTCGTTCCTAATAGCTCATATATGTAGAAAACCAAATATTCCTTAATTTCTTTAAGTAGGGTCAAAAAGAAATTATATGGACATATTGTGAGAATTAAAAAAATACATTAGATAATTTTTGAAATGTTATATGTTATTTGATTTGTCAATGGTTTTGAAAATCAAAAGTTGTAGATTAGACTTCACATTAGTGTACTGACAAAAAACAAAGTTT
This sequence comes from Limulus polyphemus, assembly GCF_000517525.1. Lineage (NCBI taxonomy): Eukaryota > Metazoa > Arthropoda > Merostomata > Xiphosura > Limulidae > Limulus > Limulus polyphemus. The sequence continues at coordinate 855,856 of NW_013665701.1, read as the reverse complement.
TGTAAATGACAATGCCATTCAACTTATGAATATAAGTAGGTCTTATCTAAACATTATGATGGTCATATTGTCCCATTTCCCCTTTCAAAACACAAAATAAGAACCAAAAAACACAAGGGTTGAATTTAATGTTTTGCATAAATTGGAGTAAACCAGACTTGTGACCTTTGCCTGCTTTAGCCTATACAATATTCTACAAGTCATATATTCACAAACAAAAGTTTATGAAAAATAATTTTTCCCTAAAATAAAATTATAGATATTGTAAATAAACCTCACCATCTGATAAAAAGAAGCAATATTAGTAGAGAAGTGATGTTCTTATCTCAGATAAACTGGCTTCATGAATATTATCAACTTAGCTGGATGATGGAGGACATCATTTCTGGACTAGAAACATTAATTTCATGAGCCAATATACTTACTTGCAAATTAATAGCAAAACTAACATTCTTAGCACAACCATAATGTATTCAAAACTGAACAGCTAGCAGTTGTGTTCTTCAGTACAATATGAATAAGTAAGTACCATACAATTCTAGGTTGTTCTGACTAAGTAAACATCATGCTGTAAAATCACATTCTACCCAGAATATATGCTTCATATTTTCATTTATGCTGGGGCAACTATATGTGCTTCACAATGGTGCGGTTGGCTGTTCACTCCTAACCATTATGATATGGTGTTTAAGCTAAACAATTCAAATGACAGTATGTTTATCCTATATAATAAGAAGCAAAACAATTATTAAAAATGGATTTACATATGCATAATTGTGATGCACATATAAGATTCAATTACATAGACTTCTAAAACTTGCATAAATATTTATTTGAACATAACTTCTTCAGCATCACGTTCTCATCATAACACATGCAGTTTTACATTTTTTTTTAAACACCCTCTGTGTTAAAACTAGGTAACATTTAAGGTGGTTTTAAATTTACTAATAAAATAATTTTTGTAAATTAATCTCATTCCTAGAATACCAAAATGGAAATCTTTTTAAAAGGAAGTTCTTGCAAAGTACGATAGTTTCCATAATACAGCAACAGAATTCTTGAGACCAACTATATGAGACTCTATTAAAATACCAAAGGTATCTTTCCACTATAATGAAAAAATTAGTAAGATTTGAGCAAAAACAAGAACACATGAATTTAAATAGACGAAGTCTAAAAAAAAGGATGAGTGCATAATTTAAAATATTTAGAAAAATCTAGAGTTTAGAGAAAAAAACAGAAGGAATATGAAAAGACATTCAAATTTTTTGGAAAATATAAAGATAATGAAAGAAAAGTTAATAAATACAAGAAATAAACAGATAAATAATTGAATTTTAATGTATAAAAGGAAAAATATACATAACAATAAAAGAAATAAATGAAAACAAACATTTATTTTCCCTAGTAAAGGCCCAAAAATTGTTAAATTTGAAATGAAAATCTTTGTCAGAAGAAGAAATCAAACTTTTGAGAGAACTTACCTTTACCACAAGTTAAAACTGAATAATGCAACAGACTTGATAATGACATACTTGTGACTAGAACCATGCAATTACTGGAATTCTGCCAATCAATTAATCTTCTGGCTCATTAATCATTTAAATTCAACTAATTGATTATTGTTAAGAGATAGTTAAAAAAAAACATTGGCTATTCTAAAATATGATGTATTAAAAAAAAAAAGTAAACTAACACTAAAAATTTGGTTTAACTCGGAGAATGATGGTGGGTAAAACAAAATATGCAGCCTAGCTAACTAATGAATGAATATTTGCTGTAAAATTCTTATCAATGCTATAAGCATAGCTACCAGTTTGGCTGCCAATTTTGATTTCATTCCTTTAAGTCGCACACTCAATCCTATTTTGGCCACACCTTTTTTTTCACTCCTAAAGTGTTTTTTCTTAGATATGACTTTCTGTCAATACACACCTACAAACTACAGCATGTAAGAAAAGTGACACTCTACAGTAACCAATATTAGATTTAAGATTGCAAACCTATTATATGGAACAGACCTATACTTAAAACCAACCAGATTCTTCATAAAATATATGGTAGTAGTTTTTCCTCTCTAAAATAGTGTTAATAACTTCATTTATAGTAACACCATGGAATCCAGCTTAACAGTTTGTTGTCATCATCAGCATCCACTCTGAACCACAGTATTAAGCATCATTATTTACCCTAATATCACATCAAGCTAAACACTCTTTAATTAAGAGAATTTTATAAGATTTAACAAATTTTTGCTTAAAAGTTTGCATAAATAATAACTGCCCACCCATGATTCTTTTGAAAACTTGAACTTGAAACTGCTAATCTAGTTTGCTTGGCCTAACCAATACTTATGTATCTGCACGTGCCTTCACCCTATAGTTTTATTATTCTAAATTAGCCGTCTTTAATCCAAATGACAAAATCTGAAAAAGGTCTACTTGTAATCGTAGATAAAAGTGTAGTAAAAATTTCAGACAGATAGCATATGCAATTTTTTACATACACGTGTGCAAAAATTTTGATCAAGTTTGAGCAGTTTTTGTTGAATAACTTTGTACATGTGGCTTATATTTAGACCTAATTGTAGGTTGTAAAGATCTATCAATGTATCAAAGTTGAAAAAAACCCATGAAAGTATATTTTTCTATCAAATAAAGTTCCATACTTTTGATGCAAAGAAAACAAGGAGGAAAATTCAATCAAAATTAGAGATTTTATATCTCATGTACTTTTTAATAGATTTCCTTGAACTTTGGTATGTGAAGTAAGGGTCCAGTAGAGCACATCCACTGAAAATATGTGATAATTTGTATTACCACAGTCCGAGCTACAGAAAGTGGAAAAGTTCTTAACTACCCCTCCTGTTAATAACACATTGCGTGTCCAGCAAGTTGTTTTGGCTGCACAACACACTACAGAGTGTCTTGATATTGCAATAAAAGAAAGAAATCCATTAAAAATACTTTAAAATATGGAAAACATTATCATTCAAAGCAACAATAAAATTTAATCATGAATCAACAGTATTATTAAGTGATGATAAACTAGGAATATCTTATCTATTACCCAAAATTTATAATAGTATAGAACTTTTAGAAAAAAATATGGTAGAATATCTTTGGATAAGAGGATTCTTCACCAATTATAGGTGTGAAAACAAGGTGACTGAACCATTGAGTTCTGTATGGACATAATTCTACAACTATTTACATATAATATACAAAATTATATAAGAGATATTTGATTTTATTAATCACTTACCAAAGAAAATTGAAAAAAGTTTTAATATCACTAGATAGTTTCTCTTTGTTCAAATATTAAATATAAATATAGTATAAAAACTACTGAATATCAGTTAAATACTCAGATTTATTACAACCATGGTTTAATAAAAAGTTATAACAAAGTTTAAACCTTATATTTAACTGTTTATTTATTTATAAGGAAAACACACACCAACAAATCTCTGGGAACGAAAGTGGCTTCAACTTGTGCCACTTTAGTGAGAGGAAATTTTGAAAATGAAACGTTTAATAGTTTAAATTATTTTAAATATAGCTATATTAATTACTTCAAGAAAAATTGAAAATGATTTTAGATGATTTTTTTTTTAATGGAACAGATCCTTTGATTTTGAAATATTTTTCAAAAATCTGAATCAAATTAAACCTAATATAAAGTTTACTTTTGAAATGATTAATGTATTTTTTCAGATATATGGGTTATAAATAAAAATTTAAACATTATATTACAAACCTACTAATTCACACCAGTGTTCAAATTTTTATAGTGATCGTCCCATACATACTAAAGTAAATATTCAACTTTTTCTAGCTCAAAGAATTGTTTTCTATTATTTACAACCTGGAAGTTGAACAACAAAGACTGATAGAATTAAAATCTTACCTTAGGAAGTGTCATTATCCAGAAAATATAATAGCAAGAGGTTTTAACTTAACTAAAATCAAAAAAGAAAATTAACAAGAATCATAAAGATAATATAAAAGAACAAGAAATTATTCCTTTCATAATTACCCATTGCTCTGGAGTTAAAATCAATGTTAATGATATCCAAAAAGAATAAGCAAAGGTTTAAGATACAACTTTAAAAGCTACATTTCAAAATAAAGCATATTATTACAAAGACAACTTAAAAATTTATAAAATTATCTTAAATTGGAAAAATCCAGCAAATAAATCTAATGAAGATATTTTTTTCTGTAATAAAGCAAACTGTTGTATTTGTGAGAAAGGTTATATTAAACACAGTAAATATATTACAGTCCCTATTAGGAAAGAAATATTTTTTACAAAATAGATTGACTTGTAATTCATATGATATATATTATCTTATACCTGTTGTACATACATCCAGAGTCAAAAATGCAAATAATTGCCCATTAACAAACACAATAATGTTTTATGGAAAAATAGCATACTTTCCTAGAACCTTTTATTCAAATATTTCCATTTTGGTATTCTTGTGAAAAAAAAAAGTCAGTCTGGCTGTGTAAAACTGTTTTTGAAGCAAGATTTTACTTTCTTTTTAATGTGGAGTAATAATGGATAATAAAAAAGTGACTTTTACAAATCTTCGGGGATTGTGAAAATTATTCTGTCTTAACTGGTGAAACCATCACCACTTGCTAGTTTTTGAAATTTAGATTATCAACCAATTTCATAGGTTCAAACATACAAAAAGTTTTTACTGTAAATGTAATGATCAAGCTGTTGCCATCCATCAATTATAATGGATTGCTCACCAATTACTGCCTACACACTGTTATGTGATACCTTGTCACAGGCAAAGAAAACTATTTGGGGGCATAATTTTCAGTACACTATTTGAAACTGAAGATAGACTTGAGTTTCATTGAGATTTCTTATTAAAATTCAAATCATCTAGGTTCTTTTTTATTTTTTGATTGTAACTAAATAATAAACTTAAACCAAAAAAGATGGTGTAAAAATTATTATAATGACTTAAATCAGCTGATAATGGTATGTTTTAAATAAAACAGGCCTGCCATAAGTAAGGTAACAGCACTGGATATGGCAGGTTTAGTGTGGTTGACATAACATTCTCCTTTGTATTGGTTCTTGAAGCAAATCATATCAATTACACTTTATCTCCAATTTTCATACTATTAAAATCATTTCTCCTTATTCATAACTATCACGTGGTTTCTCTTAAAGCTCTTAAGAGTTCTGGAAATGACCACCCGAGCCTAGTTTTAGCAGTGATGTGGAATAGTTATCACCGAGCAAAGAGTGGGGCAATATTAACATTTTCCTTACCTGAAAATGTATTTCTATTAGATACTCACTAGCATACACATAATAGCTTGATCCCTTCACACACCTGCCTCAAAGATTTGTATACCACTAGCTTTGGGCTACCACCCACCTAAAAAAAAACATGCATGTAATGTGAACTGTGCTAGTGCATGATATCATCATCACATGATGATAGTCCTCCACCAATAGAAGAGCAACACAATCTCCTTTTACAATGGCCCTTCCCCTAAGCACTTGCTCTCAAATTAACTTAATCTGTAGATAATGCAAAAAAAAGTGGGGAGGACAGGTGGGAAGATGTATTTACCAGAAATTGATTTTCAGGTAAGGAAAATGTTAACTTCCAAGAGGATACCTCACCTCTGGACAGAGAATAGGTAGAATCCCACAATGAAATGGTGAAGAAGCCAGTGGAAACATTAAACCTAGATGAGCTCCCTTCAGAAAGAGCCCATTCAGTGTGACATGTGATGGCAATGGATCCATATGGGCACACCTGTGGGAGACTGCATCTCATGTCAACCAGGGTATACTCTTTTACCCATAGAAAAAGGAAAAGCAAAAGAACCCCAGGCATCAATGGATAGGCATAATTTTAGCATGACCAGCAAAGCACTAACACACAAGCAGTTGGTGAGCCAAAAAATGTAATGTGATTAGAGCACTATCAGGCAATACAATGTGTGTCTGACCTTGACTCAAATGGACAGACAGAAATGGGTGTGATTAACCTGTCTTGCTGCAGGATGAAGGCACACTAGCTGTTTGAGGGATGACCCACACTACACATACAGTGTCACCAGTGCCTACTTCCATAAATTGTATTATGATGCACACAATCAGTGAGAAACTCTCCAAGGTCCACCCCAATGGCTCCACTTGAAAAAGGAAGAATTCACATTGGGGAAACCAAAAAAAGTACATGGATCCCGATGAGATGCCTACCAGAAAGGTCCTTTACTGGAGACAGTGCAATGAGTGACCTCAAACTCCATTTTTAAAAGCCAGCAAGTGGAAACTAAAGAAATGATCAGTCACTTTCCTCATGTTGGCCTTTTCCCTGATAGTCCATGGAGGGTACAGTGTGGATTAAGCAGTTGAGTAATCTTAATATCATGAAGATACCTCCAGTGGTCTTTCAGAATACCCCATCTTGACAGTGAGCACTGGCCCAATGCAGAGTTTAGGAAGTAAGCATACCCATGGATGCAACACCAGCCACTTGGTGATACCCTAAAAAGGGTAGAAAATGTACTTACCCTTCTCAAATACAGCATGTAAATTGAAGAATGACTGAAGGGAATCAAAACTCGACAGGAGATGAAACAGTCAGATGACGAAGGTAATGGGAGACGAACATATGTGATTTTCACATGCCCACCTGAAGGATCACATCCAATGGTCAGCAAAAGTGAGACAGGTGACAAAGCTGATGTAGCAAAATGTGAAAGATCTTGTGTATATCAATATCCAGGGGAGAATACTCTAAATAGATGCACAATGTAATCATCAGGTATCAACATATGTGAACAGTATTGGTGCATTACACCAGCCCCCACTTCTTTGAAGCTATACATAGCAATCTAACCTACATAAGAGCCTGAGTATGTGTGTCACATCATATCATGCTTGATTTTTCAAAATAGAAGTCATAAAAGCCTAAAGTAAAGATACAGAGTGTGGGATCACCTAGTTTAGAACCAAGTGCATAAAATTTATCATGAAAGTAAAAACATCAATTCAATTTTAAACTTAAATTTTAAACCAACATTTTCAATAAAAATAAACCTCTTTAATCAATGAGGAGACTAAATTTACAAATTCAACAATTTTTTCCAGTTTATTATCTATACATTTCTTTTTTTATACTTTCAGTATACAGACTAACAACAATTAGGTGATACTTTTGTTGATAAGCAACATGACATAAAAGCCACTATTGAAATGTAGTGTTACCAAAATGTACTGGCTTTTCTATATATTAGAAGTTGTTAATCTAACTGTTTTTTGCCAATAATTATTCTATGAATATCCCACAAATGATCTTAGTTTTGATTGGCTCACAAAGGAATTTATGGAGATTTGACTGCCTTAACTGCACTTTTCTGCACCTTTGTTGGTCAATCTTGATTTAACAAAATTTATTTATTTCAGTTAGCTATGAAATGTGAGGTTAAGTTATACTATAGGGTGGGGTGGTAATACTTGCCCCATCATTTTTGATGGGTCATACGCTAGTACTCTAATATATTATTCCTCTTATAAGATGAATTTCATTTTTTTGTGTTTTGGGAAAGGAATAATTTGGATATTACTTGCTTACTTGTAATGTATCACACTGTGCTATTCAGAGGTTCAGACTTGGCTTTAGATGGCTACATCTTTTCCAAAGTACTTACATTCAGTAAAGACAATGATCTTTGCACAGTGGTAACAAATGAATGTTTGTCATGCTGGGACATCATGCAAGACAACCTGAACATTGTTTAAGTGTGTTGTTAACTTCCCGATAAATCTAATGTTTTTTCAACAGTAAATCTCAATACCTGATTTCATGTGTATACTTTCTGTACTTTCTGATTGCACTTTTCTGCCTCTTTCTTAATCAAGCTTGATTTCTCAAAAATTTCTTATTTCTGTTAGCTATTAAATGTGAGGTTAGGGTATACTATGGGGCAGAGTGGTAATATTTGCCCCATCATTTTTTATGCTTTATATGCTAGTATTTACTATAATTCTCAATTTATTAAGTGTATCTTCACTAAATTTAGTAGGCTTTTAGTAAACATTACAAGTATGTTATGCACAAAAAATCAGAATTTTTAATAAAGTATTTCTACTAAAGATGTATCTTTGAATTAACCGAGTTAAACTGACTCGAGGTGCAAGATGATTTTCATGCTAAAAATAATACTTCTTTTCATCTTAACATTTTCAAATTATATTTACATAACCTCTAGAACCCCTGAAATGAGTATTGGACATTTTATTTTCTTGAAATGACTGCAGATTGTAACAATTACAATTATCCTAAACAGTCTCAGACTCATAACAGTTTACATCTGTTTCATTTAATTTGTTTTATTGCTAGTTGAATCATGTATAGCTAGCATCACAAAGCAATAAATACCAGTGAAAACCTCATGCAAGTTGAGGTAAAAATAAAATATATTGACTTACATCGCAGATGGCAATTAGTGTGTATTCCCACATTTTTTGTTTCATTTAAGTTTTCTTACCTAACCTAAGTATCAAATTTTTTACATTTTAGTTACTTTTATTATGATAAATAAAAAATATACATAAACAGAAAATTTAGTACTCATGTCTCAGCTTGTCTTTTTTTGTCAAAAGAAGGACGAAGTAAATGAAATAATGTAAGCCTACATTTTTGTAATGATGGTGATCTTCAAAAACAACAAAAATTTCAAATATACAATTTAGGACACAAAATATTATTATGCACAAAAATAGAATGTCTTAAAACTTCTACAATTTAACTGATTTTCTAAGTTATAAATGAATTAAAAATTCTGTTAGCTGGTTGAGACAGACTTAACAATGAAATTAAGGCCAAATATTTCAAAACCTGTTGTCAGAATGAGCTAGCTTTGTAAAGAACTCAGTCAAGCAGAATTTCTCTTCTATTAATTTTCAATGATCCAATAGCAAATCAATATATTCTGAAAGACATGATGTGCATGGCATGTGGGTTTGACTTTGTTTATATTTCAGTAAGGCAAGAAAATTGGGAGCTACAAGTTTATACTTTGGTTTAGCAGTATCTATATTATAAGTGTGTAATGTGTGGCAAAGTCAGGACATATAAGGGTAGAAAAAAAAATCTAAAAATTGACAATTCAAAGATGTCTCATGTGATACAGAGAAGAGAAAATTGATAATTTATTTGAACATTTCCTTTTGATATAAAGAAATTAAAGCTTATATAATATTAATAATTGAATTAAACTACATTTTAATGTCAAATTTATTGGCGTACATTAATAATCAGTTTGTTTAAGTTTTGAAGGTAACTCTGTAAAAAGGTTACAACATGCACACATTGACCCCCAACTCTATACACAGGGTTAATGAATTCAAAATAACAACACACATCAAATCAAACATAACATTCCATTAATTCATAGCAAAATAAATATAAAAACAACTTTTACACCTTGGCTTCCAAAGATTAAACATGTTAACCTATAGCATTTTATAGGTAGTGGTAGGATAGGTCAGACAAAATTTTTATAACTTAGTCATTATTTTTCCCTGTAAAAACACGAGATAACTGGTCCCCCCCCCCCCCCCATTACAATCTTAATCACAACTAGTTTGGGGTTGGCTACTATTATTGTAAACAAAGAATTTTTAAACCCAAGTGGCTGGTTCAGTCACCAACCATACTGGACGAGCAGGGAAAGGGTTAAAAAGCAAAATCCTTTACCAGGTATATTACTGTGCAGTATTTTGACATGAAATCTGAGGTGTTATACATTAATTAATACCAAACAAACTATTATTGTTGTATTTGGTGCAACAAATGTGTTCTGTATACATGATTCAAAATTGTGTTAAATCAAACATGTATATACTATCTGGACAGACTGCATGAGCTAAAATTTATTTCAAATAGATACAAGTTGAAAACATGCAGTGTTGTGGGAAAAAGCACTGTGATTTGAAACTTAAACATAAGTTTATTTCAACTATGACAACTGACACTTTGTCAAAATTCTACTACAGACAGTGTCTACAACTGATTGTCTATATATTTTTAAAATGTAATAACTTTTAAACACTGAAATTAAAGCATGCAGTTAAGGATTAATTAAACCCTCAAATTCTATTCAATCTTTTCATTCTTAACTTAAAGATTTAAAATTTTGTCAAAATATGCCAAAACAGGAACAGAGACAAACCATTTGTCGGTATGTGGAGCTTAAGTCAGTTGTTCTGGCAAAATACCAATTACCATAAATCAATCATAGTGGACAAAACTTTAATGATGGAAGTAAGCAATTGCATAAGTAGTCCAAAAACAAAGATGGTAAAAGAAGCACAAAATGACCCAGTCTGAGCAAAAACAATGTCAATTTGCAAACAAGTCACTGAACTCACACTTAAATTTTAAAAAAACATTTTATTCCCATAACAGAAGATTGATAATGATTCTTCCAGCAAATTTTAGAACTACCTCATTTCCTACTTGTTCATGAAGCAATACCTTACTAAAACATTGAATTGAATACATAGGACTGTTCCCATAGGTGCTATAGCCTTTAGACCTAAAATCATTGGACTTTTAGTTGTGGGGACATATCAAGTCTACATATGGTTTAAAATCTTTATGTCAAGTTATACTTACTGAGCTCAAGGATAATACCAATGAAAATCATACGCTTGTCAATATGTTTGACAAATGGGAAGATGTATACATATTAATGTACTGAGGTCAACAATGATACCAACAGTAGTATAACACATGACAGTACATAAACTAACATGTATTTTTCAACATGTTACTATACTATGTTTAAAAGTTTAATGTATGGACAACTATTAATCGATGTGTTACATTGTTAAAATTCAGAAAATTGGGCAAATATGACATTCAACAAATATCTGCATGGATATTAACAAGAGTTAGAAAGATAAAAAATGACAATTCCTTTTCTATCTATGCAATGACCATTTTCTGAAACAATCCTTTTGGTATTAATATAACTGATCATTAAAATGACTTGAAATTTTTTTTTATTTTGTATAAATGTACGTTTTCAATAAGATGTTTAACACGTAGGATTTCACAGACTTTGGGTCCAATAGAAAACTACTTTACTTTTAACTATAGTGTATCTCATTCTAAAGCAGAGTTGCTTTGATTTGAAGATAAATGTTACTATTTAACTGAAATGAATGTAATATCTAAATTAATAAAATAAAACTGCACATACAGTTGATTACTATCATTATCAAGTGAATTACTCAAACTTGCCAAAGCTTTACTTACTACTCTAGTCTATGGTTTCAATCAATTCAAATAAACATAATCATAGGCATAAAAAACACTAAAAATTTAAATTAATGTTTTATTCATGCTAAAAATTAAACGAGCTCATGGTAGCCTGGTAATATTTTATAATTATATTAAAAAAACCTATTTCATGCATTAAAATTATAGAAGGTTTTTATTTTATCTGCATTAATATTGAACACAGTAAAACTTCAAATATAAAAAAGCTAAACTAAAGGTTAACGCGAGGTTAAAAAAATGCCTTGGTAACATTATCAGTGGTGTAGCTTATTTGCATTATTCATTTATTGCTCCCACAAGATAAGCCTAACTTTTTAATCCTGATACGTGACATAGGCTTAGCTAAAGTAGACACTAGCAAGCGTTGACAAAGTTGATATTCAATTTCTCGGCGCGTGAACGAAGCATCGTGAGAGTCAGTTTGTTTTCTCCTTACAAAATCCAAGAGACACTCAAGCCCTATTTATCTTTTGCGTAATAATGATTCACATATGTCAACCGATACAGCAAAAGATAGATAAACTTACCTAAGCAACGACGAGACGAACACACACACAAGTCACACGAGGACGACAGCTAACAAAATGGCGTGACAGGTATCCAGAGAGGTGGCGCTTACATCGATATATGATCAGGTACAAACTTGAGGTTTAATATTTCCATACCGAAAAAATAATAATAATAACAATTAGAAAACATTGTTTTCATAAGTTCGGGCTCAATTAGCAAATAACAAATTCCATTCTTGATTCTGCATGTATTCACTGTCTAAATGAATAGGCTAGTACTAATCATCACATTGAAGTTTCTACAAACCAAATCATTTACACACAATAAAAACGGTTTTCTTACTCATTAGGTTATTCCTTTATAACTTTCTTTATTCTACGTGCATTACTTTTGTTATGAGATGGCTGTGACTTGTTGGCCTGTGAATCTATGGATTTGCATTTCACGTCTCGATTCCATAAAAACATGCTCTGAACCTTAGAACCATGGGATAACTATAAAATGAACAATAAAACGACGGCAAAAGCAACAAACATTTGACATGTGTGTACGGTAACAAACATCTACTTTCTGAACATTTCAGAATGTACACATTCCATCTTCAATAAACTATATTGAACAAGGTAAAATATTAGCTACAAAAATTTATAAAGTTCCAACATTTTATAAAAAGTAATTACAATACAGACTAAAAGGAAGAAGTCAATTAAAAAAACAAGATAGGATGGTGCAATAATTGTAACAATATTATACATGAACTGCTCATTTACCTCAGTTGAGGGATTTGTGGGGCACTCCACCCTCTCTTCCTTTACTTCTAGAACTATCACAGGGATCACCATCTATGCTGCTGAAGTAGAAGTTCTTGTACACTAGAACCAATTTAGTCAGAATGGCAGCTGCTATGTGGAACACTACTCCTGAAGTAGATGTTGATGGTAAAGCTGGATTTGAGAAGCGACCTATTTACCTCTTGGTGTGATAATCCTGAAGTTGTGGAAATGTTTTTCCTGCAGAAGACATAAAATGGTCCCACTGGAGGTTTACATACATAGCATGTCAGCCAAGTATACTGGTGAAGTACCCTCCTATGGGGAACACGATTATGTTTGGGTTATTTCAGATCCTTGAGCTTAGATCAAGACTAAGAGTTATATTTAAATTTCTTTTATTTCTTAGTTTTGCCCTTTCATTGGCTCCAAGAGGCATTGGGTCCAGCATAGGAGGCAGTGTTCAGATAGCCAGTACACTATTCATTGTGTGTTTGGCAGAATCCATACTATGTAACTGACACTTATTCTGCCTGTAGAACATGATCACTACTACCTGCAGACAGCTTGATCGATGTAGGTATCCTCAAATCAGCCCCAAATCCTTTACCCAAATCAGCTGTGTTCTCCGAGATCAGCACAGCCATTTTTATTTAGTTCTTACAATAACAGAGTCCAGGTCTGGTAAGAAAGATATGGAAAATGGATTCAGTGCATATTGCTACAAAAGTAACCAACATGCACTTCAACACTTTTTGGTGCTGATATACATACTCAAACCATAGCAACTCATTAATACCAAAATCTCGAGTTCTTTTCTACTTCCTTCAGACACACGAAAGTCTATAGGACAATTTCTACACCTCACATGCAGTGTTACTCTTCAGCTCTAGCACTCCTGCACAGTCCACATTTCTATGCACTATAACTGGACTTATGTTGAAAGAATGCTTAGATATTATTTAGAAAATCTAGTTGATTGAAAATATTTCTTCATAATCAAACGAAACCTTGGTACACCTAATTTATATTTGTTATGCTAGCTTCACTGTTTATGAATTTCACTTTCCACAGATAATTTCACCTTCTGATTTAAATTTCAGTTTGATAAATGTAATGCTACCAGCCAACACAATAATTGTGTCATATAATACATACATGGTGAGCCTCAGTAATTTTACAAGCCTCATGAAATAAACTCTTTCTTGTAGAATTTAGTTGGAGTATATTATTCAGGCTAAAATTATCATTCCAATAATGTTATTCTCAGTTTCTAACTTATAAATCAATATACTCTCTTGCAACAGCTAGCTAAATACACTTAGCTAAAGTAAATTTATGTTCAACGTTGATAATGACCATGAAGTCTGAACTGCTGCACCACTATATCATGTCCATACAAGTTGATCCACTCAATTACCTGACTTTACTGGAAAGTAAACATAGAAAACTCCATCAAAATAAGACCTGTTCCACTGAAACAGCGCCAAATTCACTCTCTTTTTCAGGAGAAAAGTCATACACAGTTAAGTGCATGGGCAAATCCTTTTCTTGATAACCCCTGTCACAGGTTCGAGAGAACAACCTTATAAGGGTGGTGATTTTCACAAGGAAATCACTTGGCATTCGAAAAGCATGTGATCATGACACCAATTACATTATTGCTTTCTCAACCAACAATGATCCTAGCTTTGATCATAGAGTAGTAATTATATAATGCAATGCATACGCCATACTTCACTATATCACACGACAGCTTGGAAAACAAGGTTCACTACTTCCTTTCAACTCAGTGTTCAAACCCCTACCTATCATCTTCAGTTGATGCAAACTGTTGATATACTAGGCATTACATCTAGATCCAGCTGTCCTAACTTATATACAAGTGGTAATTGTGCCATATAGTACATACACAGTATCTTACATCACCCATCAGGAACTCATAAGGCATGGGTGGCTAAGTCCTTTCAGTTATTGATGGCACAACCAAACAACAGTCCCAGCTGGAGATTAACCAGGTCGAAATTACTCAATGTAAGGCATACATTATACTTTGAAATACAACCTGGTAGCTGTGAAAGCAAGAAATGCAACTTCCTTTCAGCCTGTGACCCTACAATCATCAACTGTCAAAGCTCATACACAAGTTGTAATTGTACCATGTAATAGATGCATGGTATCTTACATTAATACTCGGGGGCTCGGAAAGTGTGAGTTTTTAAACCCTCTTAGTTATATTTTATTACATGACAGTTCTAGTTAATGGTTATTCAGGTAGTTAATCCAAGGGACATAGTTTTGGAGGTTGATGGCAGTGTTCCAGTGGCCACAAGAGCTATCTCACACACTTTTAGGCACGTCTTCTTCTGCCTCATCAAACACAACCAGATAAATATTTGCAACATTCTTTCCTGTCTTATTGGCTGAGCTCATCAACAGGATTCTCGTCTTCCTCTGACTCATCAGTCTCGATCTTCATGTGCTGGATGTGCTTTATTCATGCCTTACAAACACTGAATTTCATTTGTCATGGAACCGTCTTGTTGAAGTACTAGGTAGGTACCATTTCAACCTGAGTTTTCCTGCTTTCTGCTATCAGCACATACCACAACTATACCCAGACTACAGGTTGAAAAGTCTTCTCCTCGACTGTTATTTGTAGTCTTCCTTCTACCATACAGCAGTATTTCCTAATTCCTGGTGCACAAACTCGTGTGCAACTGACAGTACAGTTCACAGCCGTTACATTTTATCACCCCAGTCAGATAGTTTAGTGAACATTATTGTGTTGTATCCGTTAGAAGAGGTTAGCTGTACGTCACATCCACAGGGAGAAGCGTTTCTTACATAAACATAACCATGGTAAGTGAACACCCAGTCAGTCTCTTCTCTATTGTGTGATACATCATCATGAAATATCACAAGTGTTCATCCAAACTGGTTTAATTTGAATTAACAAACGTTTCAAGCATTTGTTTCACTACATCTTCACTACACTCAACACTGCACAACATTCCTGATTCATGTGAATTTCTCCAGGGGCTCCAATATGTGTTATAAACTGCTCTGCCAATACATCAGTAAATGACTATGCTGAAGTATGGACCAACATATACAGTTAGTATATAGCACATATTGATTATTTTACTCGGTCTCTTGGAAGAAACCAGTGACACCCAGAGTTATTATGTTGAGGGGAGTACCAATAATTCTTTGCTGTAGTGCAGTAATGAACCAAGCACTAAATATCACGATTCAAGCTTGACCAGTGGAATCTTTGCCAGTTTTTGCCATGATTATCTTCAGCCCTTGAATTATACATGGTCTGGATAATTTGTTTTTCCACAGAGGTTGAGGTACCACTAGCTGCAGCACAGGTTTAGTACCACATCTTAAGTGGTTGATAGAATCAGTATAACATCTGTAGTGCATCTGTATAACAGCTCATACAAGTGCCACAGAATGTGTTTGCTTGCATTCATTTTCTCAGTTTACATTGGCTGCGCACTTTCTTGCTGTATGGAAAGGAGTGTCTAGGCTAGTTGTTCATCTTGGAACTATTGTCGGGGGAGTTTTGGTATCTGTTTAACAGTGGGGTCGTCACCACTATAGGCCTGCCATGTTACTGCTCAAATGGCTTTTATGTTGGCATGATGTCCCAGACCAATGAATCCATCTGCCTATCTGTGCTGCACTCTTGGATTAAGTGTGATCTTATTATACTTTTATAACGCTTGATCCAATGTGTAATCATACCTTCCAGATTTTAAAATTTCATAATCCACTTCAGTTATGTATGATCTACACCGGAATAATCAATAGCGTTTCACAAATACAACTACAAGCAGTGTTTGCATTAAGAATTGTCAGTGTGTCGCTCACATACACAATCATATAATCAGCCCCATCCTGCACCAGAGACAATTTCACTAGAGCTGGCATCTGTATCGAATATGAACATACAACCCTACTATGGATATGCCAGGAAGAGAACTTCCTTGGTACATGTAAAATACTTAATAGCCTTAATGAAAGCAGACATGGGTGCAGCAATCTTGAAAAAAATAACAACAAAATGTCAATAATACAACGTGAATTCAAGGAAGTTCAAACTTCGCATCTCATTGTGGATTGTGGCCAGTTTGAAGCTGTTGTGATCTTCACAGGGTCTATAGAGATCTATCTTCTAACTACAATATGACAAAAAATCTATTGACATGCAAATAACACACAATTCTTGTGTTTTATCTTTGATCCTGATGCTGTTATTTGCTGAAAAATCATGGACAAGCTCATAACAGTAGACTCAAATGTTTGGTCGAAGACCAAGACATCAGATACATATACCAGGCATCCCCCACCCCATTGTAATCCTTTGATAATAAGCTCTATCAGCTTCTCGAAAGTGGTTGGGTATTATACAGGCTGAATGTTATGACTTTGTATCAAACACCCCTTCTCTAGTGTTTAAAGCAGTTTTTTACCCTGCTCTTATCACCCAGTTCGACTTGCCAGTAACCAGAGGCCAAATCAAACAACTGGACACTTTCCAACATGTCCAGACATTCATCTGCTAATGGAAAGGCATTAACATGCCTCAAAGCATACCCTCCAGTATTTTTTACATTTCTTGAGCTACCTCAATGATGCGTGGTCTACAGAATGTGTCGATAGTGCTTCACATACACTACAACTACAAGCAGTGCCTGCATTAATAATTGTCAGAGTGTATCTCACACACACAATCGCATGTTCAGTCCCTTCCTGCACCTGAGATAGCGTTATCTCAATTTCACTCTCACTGGTATTTGTATTAAACATGATCTTACAATCCTATCACGAATATGCCAGTCAATCTCAGGCTGTGTTAATTTTCTGGACCCTGAGTGCTCACTGCTGACCTTCCTGCATCTGCTGTGCTATTGGACAAGATGGAAGGTTTCACCTGTTTTGCTGTTCAGTAAATAAAGCAATTTGCCCAGAAATGTCTTAGCATCCCGCAACCATAGCTCTAGCTCCTTTCTGAAGCAAACTCCAGGTGAATGTGATAATGGCTGCACTTGTTGCAACACAAACATTATTAGTGGAGTGTAATAGACCTGTTTATTAGAGGGTAATCAGCCTGCTTGTGCCCTAGAGGTTAAACATATTAGCTGTGGGTCCAGTCACAGTGAAACTTGAGTATGCCAATGGACACCTGGTTGAAAAGGGTAGTCTGGTTGGTGGAGAGTCGTGGCAGCTGCTGCTAGCCTTTTCTCCTGTATTTAATCTGAGGTAACCACCTAGAACCTTATCACCCCAGGAATTGTACCCATCAGGGACGCAACTACCTTGCAACCCTAGGTGATGCTTCATTGCCTTGATGGACTTATCCACCAGGCTAACCTCATTATCTGCCACCACCATTGTCAGGTAGGCTTTCCCATGCATGCATGCTATGCAGATCATTTATGAAGGCATCCAAGTTTACACCAGGCACAACTTTGCAATTACTGTGCCAGTTATGTCTATGCCAGATATTAGACTGTATTGGACTGTATAGGCTCAGTGTCAGTTTAATGAAGGCCGAAATTCTTTGTTTTGTGATTTGTTGGCAATAAATGTCAACAATATACAGACAGCACACAATCTACTTGTTTTAAAATAATATATATTCAAAACAAGTCACACGCATGTACAAAAAAGTCTTTACACTATTGTTACCACAGTTGAATCTAGAGCTTTAAATAATTATCTCTTTCGTCAATAGTCCACACAGTCAGTTCAGTTACTTCAGAACCCAACTGACAAGATGAACTATTCTTATCTACTCTGTTTATTACAATACAATTTGCGATTATAACACTTTGAAAGTCGCCAGTGTACATTCTTTATACCTATATCTTTCACTAACTTTGTCTTACTTTCACTAACTTAATATTCTTTCACTAACTTCTTTTTCTGTATCTGCACGTATTAATAACACACGACAGAAAAATCTAGAAATATCTAGCCCTCTAGTGACAACAATATTCACATAATAGAAAACTTAGAAGCTTCGAGAAAGATGACGTCAACAATATTACAAAAGCCTAGTACAACAATCAAACTGCATACACAATGTACGAATCGTACAGAGTTACGTAACTAAACTTGTCATAACTATCGCTTTTCAAATAATTAACTTTTAACACTCTTGTTATGAAAAGTAAATAATCATTAAATATTAAATCACTAAATAAACTAAATAACAACTCTTAAATTAAACAGTTTTGAATATCCAACACTCAGTATTAAGTGTTGCATTGCTTGTTCCCGAGACTATCAATTACAATCATTTATTTGCTTTTGAGCTGATAGACTAGAGGGAGAGGGTGAGCAGGCAATAGCACCTACCACCAACTCTTGGGTTACTTTTATCTGAGTGAATAGTGGGACTTAACTCTAATTCTTATACTAGGTGCACATTTTTGTCTCCGAGGTGTGCAACTCATTTTAGCGGCACTGGGACGTGAACCACGAATTCTCAGGTTCACATTCCAGGCATGCTCACAATGTCCATGCTCAGTCTGTTTCTTGGAAAAACTGATACCGAAGAAAGTATTGTTCTGGTTAAGAAGGAGTCTAGTCTCTGAGTACCATGAGATCCTGGATCATGGAAAAATCTGGGATTTTGTAGAGCAAAAAGAAAAGAGGTGGATACAACCTCTCATTGCTCAGAAACTCGACAGAATGTAGGGATCCTGGAATCTGTCTACCTGACTGTCCACTATCATACTGGACAGTCTTGTATGAGGTGGCCCAAAAGTCTACCAGGGTGAGATCTGGGTCGAGGCCACGTGTTACCAAGCTGATCTCTTGCTTGATGTACAAAGATGCAGCCAAGGACGGCTAGGACTGCTTCCTACAAAGGTTCTTTTAGGGACAGCTATGCACAGATGTCCCTTTGTGTAGCTTTGCATGAAAACTTCTGAATAGAAAATCCAAGCAATTTAGTGTCAATGGCACGTGTAATTTAAAACTATTTTTAGCTATCAGTGTCATCTTTATGGGTAAAAGGAAACAAAATGCCCATAACAGACTATTGGAAATCTTAACTGTTCACATTCATTTCAGTACAGACTGCCTATTTATTAATAGCCTGTGTTAAATATCATAAAACCAATTTTCAAACCAGTTTTATTACTTACTTTTCCACCATTTTTTTGTTCTACATTATATAAAGCTTTATATATTTCCAGTTAACTCGAAAATTCACTTTGTTTGTAAGCATGTATGTTGATTTAAATACGTTTTGAAACGTGTAGCAAAATGCTTTCATCAAATAATTTCAGTTGTATTTTCATTGTTTGTGCAGCTGTTGACAAAATACTCACAATCCAACCTAGTGCTTCTTTAAAGAAAACAATGAAATGCTTATATAATGTTTTGAAGGTATACAAACAAACAAAAAAAGTTTAGCAAAGATATTTTTGACCATGCACAAAAGGAAATTTATATTTTCTTACGCGGGACATATATATTTTCTCTATAGATCAAACCAGTGTTTCTTAACGTTTTTATGCTCCATACCCCCAGTTAAACTTTTTAGCCAGTAGGGTATCCCTGATGCATATAATGTATTTAAAAACAACAGGTTAAAGAGGTTTATATTAATGAAAACGGAATCCAAAATAAATAAATTCAAGGGTGAGTCAACAATACTCAACCATTGAGAACTGGCTAGTGGATTACGTTGATAACTCACAGAAACTCCCTTCCCGTTTTGAGGCGTGGGGTTCATTTTATTTTTTAAACGTTTGTCAAATGGTACACATACTACAGTTTAGTAACTTCTGGATCAAACAATATGTTTAAAAAATTGCAATATATATATATAAACCGAAAACTAGCTCCAAACATCACAATGAACATAATCTCATCAGGAGAAAATATGTTAACATATATCTTTTGTGGTATTTCTCCAATAATACATGATGGCAAACACATATATGAAAATCCAGTGGGCTCAAACACCAATAACTTTCTTTTCTAAATCACAAACTTTGTTTTAAAGGAATTGCATTTCAAATACAGTAATCTGTGTTTTGTATCCTATTACACTGGACAAAAAAAACAAAAAAACTTCCTACTGGAGAAAACTCAAGTGACTGGGAGTACCGTGATGGTGCTGATTACAAAAAGGTAGTCAGAGTTTGTCCATCGCCTCTAGATTTTGTGTTATTGTAATATTTCAACATTTTATCAGCACTATGAGAATACCGTGCAATCAACTCAGTACAATATACTTATGCTGTGAAATTTAGTTTACTTGGACAGTTTAATGAAGTTAAACTGATTAGAGAAATTAGTGGCTTTATTATATATGCAATGCTTTTTTCTTGGGTTCACCCTCTGGAGAATATTCGAACTATGACACAGTTGCTTTTTTGTTAAGGGCAACTTCCTATAAACACACATAATTAGACAGATTTAAAATTTGTATAAGCATAAAAGTGATGGATTAAATTGGGTATTAACAAGTCTAATTTATGTTAACAAGTTTGAAGAGATTTTAAAAATAGTTAAATTATTAAAAGCTGATTGCAACCCTTGGTTAACAGCAAATAAAAAAAAATCAGGGCTTGTATTTGTAGAAGTTTCACGTGTTAGGTTCACAGAAAGGTTTAGTTGTGTAGGAACACGTGAAATAAATATAACCAGAATTTTATCATCGAGTTCTGATACTTAGGTGTTTAAATGTTCAATGGGATTAAGTCTTAAGAGATAGTTTGGTGACTGTTACTAAAGAAGTTACTATTTTCTGTAGTACATGTTGAGGAAAATAATGATAGATCAGAAAAAATAGCTAGGAATAGAAGGCTTCTAAAGAGATCTAAGTAAATAAAATATATTTAGCAATTTCAATAGTTTAGCTTCCCCTGGGCAATGGTACCCAGATTTTTTTTAGTTCATCACTGATGCTCAATGAGATATCACAGGGATTTATGAGAAGGAGCAGAAGCATTGACCAAATATTAGGGACAGTTGATTGATTACGGGAACACTGTATGCCAAAGGCAGTGTTTGACAAAGTTCCAAATTACTTTGTGAGGAACTGCTGAAATTACAGTTCGAGAGATATAATATTTCGAGTGCAAATAATCAGATTTAATTTGACTCCCATGCAAATGTTAATTAATCTATTTTTCCTACACTAACGCTAGAAACCTCTAGTAATAACTTGCTAAAAAAGACTTTGGTTGCTGCGAACGATTAATATAAAATCTTAAACTGAGAATTTATGAAATAACAGAAAATTAGAATTGTGAGAACTAAAAAAAAGGCGTTACTCTATTTATAGAAAAGAAACTGAGTTTTTGAAAACACTTGATATCATGACAATTAGTGTTTCGTAGAGAATAATTAATTTCTGGTCTCAAACAAACAAAGACAAAAGTTCCTTACTGATTTATTCAATAGTGGGATAATTCTCGGATGAACCAACATAGTAGAAAGCTAGGCCCATCAGGAATAGGAGGTTCTTGGGTCTTGGGATGTATTTCTGATTTGCAACAGATAGGTCATGAAGAAAAAGGCAAGACACAAATCCACATAAATAACAACTATTTAATGATAATATCACAAGTTATACAACAAAACAACACACAAGAAACAACGCAGTCATTAAACGATGTGGGACTAGTAAGAAGCACAATGTATACTTTAACAAAATGACCTGCTCTTGATAGTGTGTATTATCACCCCTGTGAACCAGAATAAAAGATACTACATAAAAACCACCCCACTAGTTAAAACAAATCACAGTTAAGTAAAGTATAAATGTGAAATATAAACCATAACTTGGGATTTATTAACGCAGATTTGAAAATTGTTTCACTATACTTTACTTCACTATCTACCTGAATCAAATGCTGCAATGTAAATGCTTCATTTACTCTGGGAAACAAACTCTATACCGTTTGTATACAGAAAATGTGAATACCAACAACAACAAAAATATAAAGAAACTCCAGCGAGAGCGTTACGAGTATTCCTGCAAATAAAAGTAAAAGTAAACGTAAACGATTTCTATACTAAATGAACGATTTAAGAACTGATGTGAAATGAAACAAAAGAAAATAATGCAACCTGTTAAACAGAAATTCAGTAGGAGAACTTTGTTAGCTCTCACTTGAAGTTAAATGGAAAAAAGAAGCACACACGAATCTAACTTACACAAAATGAAGGGCACACAAAAATCGAATGCGAGAACTTTAAGAGTTTCGTGGAAAGTTAAAGAAAACTGAAAGTCACACAAAATCTGAGCTCTCCAACACAAGCATAAACTAAACTTAAATATACCAATTGGCCTTAGCCTTTTAACACACAAAAGCTTGCGTTTTGCGCTAGTTACCTCAATCAATTAGAAGGGGGTGTGTGGACCAAGGACATAACTGTCCACAGCTATTATCTGTTTTGCCGACAAGAACAGCTTAGCTTGCTAATTAAATAGTTAACATGTTTCTATAAGAAAATCAGATAAATAGGATTTTTCCTTCACCCAAAATTCCACTTGCCACTTAAATAAAGCCAATAGTGTCTTATTATGTCTGAAAAGGGAATTATGATAAAAACATAATTTTAAAATATTTTTGTTTTTTATCTGAAGCAGTGGAAAACGTATAGAACGTTCCTGTATTACAGTAGACATACTGATTACGTTATTGTCAATAATAAAAGTATATTTAAGCAGCTGCTGTTAGAATGAATATTTTTATTGTGAAAATTTTTTGCTTCAAAAAGAGATCAGAAAAAATAATCAATGTGCCAGAGGATGAATGTTTTTTCGAAATTATGCGGGTAAATCTTGTTCAACAAGATGTTATTTTAGACATTATCCACAGAATTGAAGAAACTGTGACTAGAAACGTTTTGATACAGAGCTACCAATGTACCTGCGATCGTAACTTGAAAATCTTGGGCTTGATTTATAAACTATACCAGAAGTAGAAAGGTTGAGTTAATATATATATAAACTTTATGTCTCCAGAAAATGGTTATTGTTGTTTTAGCGCAAAGCAACAAAATGGATTATCTTCCTTCTATCCCCTCTCAGGAATCGAACAACGGATTTTAGCATTGTAAGTCCATAATGATAGAGAGCATAGAGGAGAGGGAAGGTAAGTGACGTACATGGATTAAATAAAACAAATATTGGAAAGCTCTTAATAGTTCTTCATAAACAGGCTGAAAGGGGTGGTATTCTTTCTAGAATTTTGAACTAGAATGTGAATTAATACGAAAATTAAGGTGTACATAAGCAAAAATTACATGATTCTAAACTATACAATCACGCCAACGGATTTTACTACAACTGTTACTACAAAAAGAAAAGCAAAGCAACATATCAGACCTTTGGGGCCCGGCATGGCTAGGTGGTTAAGGCGCTATCGCAATCTGAGGGGCGCGTGTTCGAATCCCCGTCCCACCAGACATGCTCGCCCTTTCAGCCGTGGGGGCGTTATAATGTGACGGTCAATCCCACTATTCGTTTTAAAAGAGTAGCCCAAGAGTTGGCGGTGGAGGGTGATGACTAACTGCCTTCCCTCTAGTCTTACACTGCTAAATTAGGGACGACTAGCGCAGATAGTCCTCGTGTAGCTTTGCGCGAAATTCAAAACAAACAATCAGACCTGTGAATACTGTTACTGGGAATGCCATTTGGAGGAAACTATTATGGTGGTAATCCTTAACTCTTTAGTTTCTAAATGCTATTTTTCATGATCAGATGTGAAAATAATATTTCACTCCTTTCGAATTTGTTTAATTAAGAACAACAGACTTCAATTACAAATTAATCTGAAACAAACATAACAAATCTTGCCAGTGTTAAAGACAAGAAAATAACATTTTGAAGTGCATAATTTTTTTAAATAACGGCTTAAAGTTTAAATACTGTCAAAAACATTCACGATATAACTTGAGTAACATCTCAGTTTAATGTAACTATCATAATATAAATTCCAGTAAACATCCTAATTTAAAATCTAGTAAATAATATTCCAGTTTAGTGTAACTATCATAATCTAAAATTTAGTAAAATTCCAGTTTCATGTAACTCTCGTAATCGAAAGTATCGCAAACATCTTACTGCCCCCCAGTAGCACAGCGGTATGTCTGCGGACTTACAACGCTAGAAACCGGGTTTCGATACCCGTGGTGGGCAGAGCACAGATAGCCCTTGTGTAGCTTTGTGCATAATTAAAAACAAACAAACATCTTACTTTAATGTAACTATCGTAATATACGTTCTAGTGACTCTTCCAGTTTAATATAACTATTACAATCTCAAGACCAGTAAACAATCCAGTTTATTGTAACTACCATATCTACATTCCTGTGAATATTTCAGTTTAATTTGACTTTCATAATCTCTTTTGTTAACCCATACCAATAGTCAAAAAATTATATTTTATAAAATAAGTCAATGGGTAAACTAGTTCCGTTTCGTTCTAGCCTTAGTTTGCGAATTATGTTTCTTTGATACATAGACTTTTTTTCATCGTTGCACTTGGACGAGATATCAAACTTGCGTATTGTTAATACGCAAACCGAGTCCAAAATTAAAGGTAACTAGTCCATCAATTGACTTATTGTTAAAATTATTACAATCTTAAGTGTAGTAAATACTGCAATTTAATGTGATTACCATGATCCAAAGTTCAGTTAACATTTTGAATTTTAAAGTCTAATAAATGTATTAGTTTATTATAACTGTCATAATATCAAGTTTCGTAAAAATGTCGGATTACTGTACTTGTTAAACACTTAAATCTAGATAAGATCCTCGTTGTCTCGTAAATAATTTGGAAATATTAACATTTTTTATTAGGTAGTAGCAATGATATAAGGTTCACCAAATTTCAGCCCATATTTGTAAAGGATAAAAAATTCGTTAAATTATTAAATCTGGCTTTGTTTTGTTTTCCTTAAATATATTTAACTCTTGACTTAAATTTTCTAGCATGACACACCATCCACTTCAACATTGAGATTATGGAGCTGATGGCTGGAATAGTTTTTATGGTGTATTTTATTTATTATACAGTTTAAACCATCTTTTTTTTTTTGAGTATCTGTCTGTTGTGTGTTGAAAGTCCAGTTGATTCAAATCAGTAGGATTATCGATAGGTCGTACCTTTGTAACTTTTAACAGCAGGAATGGCATTATAAATAGCTAATTATAAAGAAGAATATAAGAGATTGATTTATGGTATCAAGTGTTATGAATCATTACAACAAAGTTGGGGTATTCTTTTCAGTTCGTTTTTAATAGGCCCAAAACGGTTTTGTCCCTTTAAGAAAAATGTTTAATATTCAGTGTTATTAGAATTTTTCACCACACTTTTTACCATAAAAGGATCATGATTCGCTGGTTTTTTAAAACACCATACAAGCTACAGGCAAATCTTTACTAGTGTATTGTTGATAGTAAGGAAACACTAAGTCTCTAACTTAAATGAACACAAATCACTGACATTGTTATGACAGCGTTTTCTATTTTTGCTAAGAAGAATAAATTGTTAAATATAGGTTTCTATAAATAAATACAACACCACGATGTTATAGAATGTGACTTTGTTTGTGCTTCCATTAACCTCCTTCCTTACCTTTCTAGTATCCAGTATTCCTTATTTGGTTGATTTTGTATAACTGCATCTCATAAACTTTATTCAACACAAAGTGGAAATATAACACTATATGAAGACTAAAGTGGCGTAATGTATGATATTATATATAACAGCTCTTCGTTCTTACAGCATATGGTCATTAATTACTACCAGCCTCGTGGCTTACGCTTTCCCGTACAGCACCGCGATCATCGAAAAAACTGTACTACAAGAAGTCTTTCAGCTAACAGAGACGATCAGGTCAAAATGGACAAACATTGTGGCTGTGGTGAACCTATAATCAGTCCATATGGTCATTAATTATTACCAGCCTTGTGGCTTACACTTTCCCGTACAGCACCGCGATCATCGAAAAAACTGTACTACAAGAAGTCTTTCAGCTAACAGAGATGATCAGGTCAAGATGGACAAACATTGTGGCTGTGGTGAACCTATAACCAGTCCAATTTAAAATCTAAACTTCACTTATTAAGGTTATATAAAAATGTAAGATAAATTATCTTAGTATATAGAATCTATAGGTTTCTGTTCATTGTTGTCTTCTCTGTAGTTTCTATGCTACTATTTCTTTATAAAGCAGATATTAGAATTTGCTTAAGTTTAGATTTCAGAATCAATGTATTTCTTTCTCAGTTAATTCTAATTTTAATATTGTGTTTTATGAATCCGAGACACTAAACAAATATATTTCTGCGCTTATTTCTATTGTGTCCTCCAGTGGCTTAACAGCAAGTCTTAGGCTTAAGACGTTAAAAATCGGTTTTTGACACTTTTGGTGGGCTGAGCATACACAGCCCATTATGTAGCTTTACGGTTAACAACAACCAAAACGCATTTTGTAAATAGTGTATTTAAAAGTGTTTCATAACCTGTTTGATTAGGTTACTATATAGTAAACTTGGATAGTATTAACACATAGTTTTGTGAGTTGAAAACAATATAACTAAATAATAACAGTTTGTCCGATAAATAGATTTGCTTTTCTCATAGTTTTTGTTTGTTTATTTTAGAGCAAAGTCACACTGGGCTATCTGATGTGTCCACCACGGAGAATCGAATCCCGAACTTTACCATTGTAAGACCGTAAACTTACACATTGTCCCACCGGGGGAATTCTCTTAACTCAACAAAGTTTTTAAAAAAGTTTTGGATCGTTGTGAAACAATATTAGAACTGTTCTTTTGTATTAGAAGCTTCTCAAATGTTGCTTATCCAAGCGAATTGAAATTATTTTTGTCCATTTTATTATGTTTTATTTGTATCCCTTACAATGTTATTATATAAGCATACTAGCGGCTTAATTTAAAATGTTATTTCCGATATATCAGGTTTTTTTCATGTTAGATTATAAGATAAAATAATTTACATTCAGCAGATATGTCTTGCTCTACTTCAATGCTTTTATTTATGATAAATATTTGAATAAAACAAGCTTACACTGCTAGCAAACCTTCTCCTTTTCCCTTGAGCTTTACAGTTTCGAAATAACGTTCAGTTGAAGAGAATTTATAAAGTATTTAAAAATAGACTCCTAACTCATGAAGAATTATAATATCATATAGAAGCAAAGAAAGTGTGCGAAAAATGTACAAACGTGTTCCTAACTTAAACTTTATTTCTTGTTCATCAAGTTTCGTTTTAAAGATAAAAAATATTTTACTGTACATAAATAATATTCTGTTATGATTTACAAGCAAAAATAATACATGTATGTACATATGCTGATATGTATACAAACACATGACTTACAAGCAAATAAATATAGTAGAAGTATATACATATGTTGATTTGTATGCGAAGATAATAAAGAGGACGACAGTTTGAAATTTTGAATAACTGGAAAAACAAGTTTAGATATGCACGAGGTCATTATACACCATGTGTAGCGAGCGCCATGTAATGTTTTTGCTTAATACTTCCTTGCGAATTATGAAGTTATCAAACCGTCTGACAAACGCATTCCGAGCTTAACGACTAAATTAGCCGTTCTAGACTCGTGTTGAATGTTTGAACAATAAATCATTTCGACTGAGTATTGTTTCTTCATATGTATTATAACATTTTTTATATCTTAATCAGAACATTGTGAGCTCATTTACGGTAGCAAGAAAGATATAGAAATAAACACGAATGTTTGTTTTTTTATTTTTAGAAGTGACTGTGATAATCTTCAATGTGTTGTAACATAAAACATATTAGTACCTATGATATTACGAACCGCTCTATCGTGGCTGTAAAAATTACAACGAAAACTGAGCCTAACTGGAAAATTAAACGACTCCAAATTAGATTTGACATTAAAAAATATGAAAAGATGTGCCTATAACCACATTAAACAGTTGGCCACTGTCACGTAACTCACCCATGCTTACTGACGTAAAACCAGTAGATGGAACAATTGATCCCTGTTGCATGCAAAACTCACGTATGCTTACTAATGTACAACCAGTAGGTGGAACAGTTGGTCCCTGTTGCATGCAAAACTCACATGTGCTTACTAATGTACAACCAGTAGGTGGAACAGTTGGTCCCTGTTGCATGCAAAACTCACATGTGCTT
>NW_013665701.1:819386-826383 GCF_000517525.1 Limulus polyphemus | reverse complement strand
GACGCAACAATATTAGTACCTATGATATTACGGACCGCTCTATCGTGGCTGTAAAAATTACAACGAAAACTGAGCCTAACTGGAAAATTTAACGACTCCAAACTGGATTTGGCATTAAAAAATATGAAAAGATGTGTGTATAACCACATTAAACAGTTGGCCACTGTCACGTAACTCACCCATGCTTACTAATGTACAACCAGTAGGTGGAACAATTGGTCCCTGTTGCATGCAAAACTCACGTGTGCTTACTAATGTACAACCAGTAGTGGAACAATTGGTCCCTGTTGCATGCAAAACTCACGTGTGCTTACTAATGTACAACCAGTAGGTGGAACAATTGGTCCCTGTTGCATACAAAACTCAAGACTAATGTTCAACCAGTAGGTGGAACAATTGACCATTGTTGCAAAATTCAAGTGTGCTTACTGATGCATGACCAGTCATGATCTCTCTCAATTCCAATCATTGCATTGAATCATGGCCTGGAACAAGTTCCACCGGCATCAGAAAGCAGAGCTATACCAAATCTAGGGCAGATACAGAAAATCAGGTTGAACTTAGGTTAGCTGGTTGTGTTATAGTGTTATTTGTAACCAGAGTTTGTTTAGTACTGTTAGGAAGGTGATAGGTTGAGCTTAGGTTAGCTGAATGTGTTAATCTGTTTTCGAATTAGGATAGAACGTGATATTTAGTATTTAGCAATTAATAGATGCAAAGCTTTGTGCTTAACTTCAAGCAAACATATTTTTCCTAGAAGACGAATTAAATGAAGCACTTAGGTGAAGAATATCTGGAGATTTTAAAACCTTTACGATAAATATGCCATCCTATACATACTTCAAACTATGTTTGCAAATCGTTTCTAACCTACGTCTACAAAACGAAATATTCGCACAATATTATTGTGATGCTACTTAACATCTTCTGATATTTGTTGAGAGTACCTAAACAAATAAAAAGGAGAGCTTCTAGTTAGTTTTGAATCACTGTATATACAGTTCACTGCTATTAATTGCATAGTTATAGGCGGTCAAAATTGGTTTGCTTATCCACTTTCACTGTTTTCCTATCTGCTTTCATCACAATGCTTATCAAAGATGATTTATGGAAGGCCCATCAGCTTGAGTTCAGGAGTAGGGTTTGTTACTGTCCATCTTATTGTAATACATACAGTGATGGTGTGCACATTCCTCTTGACATAGCTTCTGCATAGCTCACACCAGCTCATTCTTGGTGTACAGCTGGGCTTTTTTTTTCAAAGTAATGTTGGCATGGAGTTCTCCAATTGGGCTTTTAACTCCTGATTTATCTGCAGGAGCTATAGAAGCATAACACACTCCAGACAGATATGAATAATACATTAATCCAAACTAATTTTCGTGCTTTTGATTGTGTTATAACAATTGTTGGTGCTAATGAAGCTACAGTGGGGATAGTGCAGAGGGGTTATTTGACAGTTCTTCTGAAGATGTGATTTATAGGAAGTCTTTCTCAAGATTGGTAACTCAGACAGATACAAGAAGGAGGTGCTATCTGCATTTCTACTTTATTAGGATTATGAGTGGTGTATGGGGATCAAGATGGCTATATCAAGCTCTCTCGCTCTTCGCGATCTTTGTTAAAAGAGTACAACTAAGTAAGAAAAATCCTTTCATCACTAAAACAACTGCAGGGGGAAAATTGAAAAGGCAACGCATCACTCTCCTACCAAAGTCTTTAGTTTAATAGCCCATCCTTTTTTGAAAACAAAATCTCAGGTTCAAGAATTGAATAACAAGTACAAATAATTTTTCTAATCTTTCTTGTCGGCAACTACTGATTATTGATAATTACACACTATAATAACAGTGTTGCAGGTCCTGTACTACCCATGCAACTATTTCCTCCATTGTCAATCAAGCTTAATCTGATGGACGTGATTACACAATATTACATGACACCATAATTCTTATTATAATAAGCTTGTAAGTATTGAAAACATTTGTTGATAATTAAAGACTGAGGTTTATGATAGAAATACAAGAAATAATTTGGATATCACAAAAAATGACATTTACAAAAAAAAATGTGATCTTTTTTTTTAAATGTGCAATGTAATGAGAACAACTCATAAGTTAGAACTTACTGAACAAGAGTACCCTCAAATGCTGAGTAGTAAGAGTTAGGACGTAACAGGAATTGAACTTTCATCATGATCAGCATCTTATTTAGTTCTTTAAAACACCTCTGAGACCTTTTGGACGCCTTGTCCGTGAATACCTTAATTCATCATATGAGGTCACAGAGCTCGACGTTGCATTGATTGGGGAATAGAAAAAATCCTCCATAACATCATTCGCCAATTGATCAAAAGCATGTTTCACATCAATGCCTGAAGGAGTCTACACGGTATTTCGTTTTGACAAACTTGATTCTTTCAGACAAGATGACTCAGTCAGGTTTCGGGCCAAGCATAGACTAATGTTTAGCTTGTTTGACTTCGAGACAAATAATCCAACATTCAAGACACAATGATGCTGGACAAGTTCCACACTTTCCTTTGAGTACTACTTTTGAAAGTAATAATCAATCCGATTTTTTGGTTCAAAGGACTGAACAAAGCCTTTACGACAGTGGATTGTGTTAGCTGACTATTAACCCACTAGCAATTAGTTCAAAATTAGGATTGACTATACCTGAACCTCAGGGTTCCTAGCCTTGCCTTTTAACCTACGTGTGGGATTAGACTGACCGATCTATGGCCTTTATGACTTCTTGTTGAAGCAGGTCCATCAATGCCTGATAGTATCAGGTTTTCAAAATTAAGGATACTTTTATTTTCTTAATCAACACTGCTTAACCAACCAATTGTCTTTTTGATCTTACAATTCTTCTACTATATAGATCAGGGAATATATTCATTATTTATCTGCTTAACCCGTCACAAAAAAAAATTATATGAGTTCAACAAGGGTTAAACTTAGAAAAACAGGGGATTCACATGAAATCTGACAAGTATGAGTTTATCTTAATCTTAGCAATACGAAACTGAGTATTATCCTGCATAATGATTTGGTTTAATTTAATTGAACTCACAAGAACTAATACAACTCCATCTAATAACCTGTCAATATATTTCCAAGTGCCTCGGAAGCTTAACATGATCTGCGCGCGTCTTTATACCAATGTCTTCCAACACACAAATTTGAGCCACTACCCAAAATTGTTATATTTAATGATGCATTTCTGAGCATCTCTCATTTGTGGTCCATACACAAATTTATTGACCACTGATAGAGATATAAAATCTATAGGCTATTTCCTCCTTATTTTTACTTGTGAGATAACCAGTTACATGGGTAGAACATGCACTGAAGGAGAGATTATGCTTTTGTATTCTGTCGACATAGTAGTCAATTCTGAGAATAGTATTTAGAATTATTAAATTTCTTCTGACATGAAGCTCTTTCCAGATCTAAAAATTAGTACTGTCTGACGTCTCTGTTTACTGATGTCATTAAACTTGTTGTTGATGAATAAAATAAAGATTAGTTTTTTCCTTTGTTTAACATTGTATCCAATATATATATTTTAACATAGTCGAGTCAGAAATTCAAGTTTAATTCCACTTAAAATTTTATGTCAACTTTTATATAGTATAGCATTTAATTTAGCGACATTTGTTTCTCGACTTGGAATCCAGCTTTTGGTAGTGTCACGTATTAGAATTTCAAATGGCTTGAAATTGCGTTAACTGGTAAATTTAAATTTAGTACTTAAATTGTACTTTGGATTTAGTAGTTAAGTAAAAGCCGATATATAATCAGTTTATGATATTTTCCAACAAGATTGAAATTAAAACATATTTGTTTTAAAAAAATACAAACAACAATACAATTTACAATAACAATTATTATAAATAATGATTTATAAACGAAAGTTTCACAAACTTACAAGCAATATTTGTTTGTTTGTAATTAAGCACAAAGCTATACAATGGGCTATCTGAGCTCTGACCACCATGGGTATCGAAACCCGGATTCTAACGTTGTAAGTCCGCAGACATATCGCTGTCCCACTGGGGGACTACAAGCAATATAAAGTCTTCTTTCTAGTCTGGAACTTCCTTGATATCTTATTGAAAGTTGACGATGAGCGAGTTAATTACGAGTTGATGTAGGTACAATTCGCTTAATAGGGAGCTAGCTAGCCCTGAAGTTCTCGCTGATCACACGCCGATATTTTTCCTACCAGTGACGTTAAGTAATGTTTTCGTAAAAATACTAATGTCCAATGAGAATCCACTGAAGTTAAATGATATGTAATGCTCGAACTTTGTAAATCCTTTTGGTCAAATATTTGAAGTTTTCCGATTGATAAGCGTTATAACAATCACAATTATAGCTTCCGAAGTTTATAGCACACTGACTATAGCAAACTAATAATAGATACTCTCTTTTGGTGTTGGTTACATTTATAGGTGTGTGGAGGCTTTCTAGAAAATTCAGATTACGTAACAATACAAATTTAAGAGCTTACGTACATACATATATTGTTGATTCTTACTCTCGAGAATCTTCTACAACTTTGGAGAATAGGCGGTAGTTTCGCAATACATATCTAACACTATAAGCAATGCATGTTTTTAAACATAAATTTAATCTAAACAAACGTTGAAATTAAAATAAATATATAATAATAAATTTGTTACAGTAGAAACAAGTTATCTCTTTCAAACGGAAACTCCTATAGCTTATCAATTGAAGGTGACTTTCGTTCTTCCAAGACGCGATAAAAGCCTCTTTTTTGGTGATTTTTTACATTTCTTCTTATATATAACTAGTTATAATTTGCATATTTCAAGTAGACAGACAAGACATCGTTTCTAATCCTTCAGGACCTGGTATGGCTCAATGGTAAGGGCGCTCGATTCTTAATATGCATGTTGCGTGTTCGTATGTCCGTCACCGAACATGCTCTTTCTCTCAGCCATGGAGCATTATAATGTAGCGGGCAAGCACCAAAGAACAAAATTAAGTTTTATGAAAATTCTAGAAGAGACTTTATGTAGAGTTCATGAGAAGTTTATGAAGTTAAGGTTGGTGTTCTGCATAAGGAGTAGAAAATATTGTGAAACTTGGCGTAGTATATTTCTAAAAATATTTGTATAAATCTAAATCCATGGACGACGTCTTACTGATTTATCTTTAACTGTCAGTAAGATAATAATTCAACACATGCCAAAATAAAGGGTATTTGTAGTAGAGGAGGGTAACGATTCAACACATAATAAATAAGAGGTATTTGAAAGAGATGGGGGATAATAACTCAATGCATGCTCAATATGAGGTACTTGGAAGAGAAGGGTTAAATAATTTAATACAGGCTGAATAAGAGGTATTTTAAGAAGAGGGCGATAACGATGCAACACATGACGATTAAGAGGTACATGGAGGAGAATGGTGATCCAACACATGCTCACTAAAAATAATTTAGAAGAGAGGGAAGATAACGATTTAGCACGTACTGTCCTGCTGAATATAAAGTATTGGGAGGATAATGAATCGAAAATGCTAAGTTCGATCTTCTTATTTTGTAAGATCCTGACAAGTCGGTCCTTAAATGAGGGACACAGACTCAAAGAACACGTTAAACATAACCTCAGATTTTGGCGCTTCGCTTTTCGAGGTTCACTTGTCGTAGAATTTCAAGGTCATAGGAAAAGCTACTTTACTGAAAGTTTCAATTTGAATCCACTATATATATTATAAATTAATATTTCAAATTACACTTCACTTGAATTTTTAAAAGTCTTGTAAAATATTATTTGTTTATGTTTCATTCTAAGGATTTTATACCAGGAATTCCTATTCTAGTGGGACCTTATTTTTACCCACGTTTCTCCGTCACTGACAGATGAAGTGATTCAGATTTTATTGCCAACTATTCGTTGGTAAAAGAGTAGCCCAAGAGTTGGCGGTGGGTGTTGATGACTAGCTCCTTCCCTCTAGTCTTTGACTGCTAAATTAGGAACTGATAGCGCAGATAGCCCTCGTGTAGCTCTTCGCGAAATTCAAAACAAACAAACGAACAGATTTTATTGAATCATTGTCTATAAAAAATTATGATGTTCTAACATATTATATTTTAATATTTTAGTTTTCTAATGTTTTATATTAATGTGTAGGAAAAACTCAAGCTTATAAGTTCGATATGTTTAACTAAAAAGTCAGATAGAATGATAATCATTCAACTGACATATGGTTAGCGTAATGTCCTTTGTGTAATTCCTTGACTATTGGTGATTTTTGTGTTTATAAATCAATTGCTCGCTGTAACAGCTTACAAAAACTGAAAGAGATAATGAGAAATATTTTTTTCTCTTGTCTAAAAATCTAGAAGTGTGTTAATAGTTGTTTTTTCAATGACCCTGTAAAGCCTCTTGAATTTCCTTTGAACCACCAACTGACGGAAAAGTGGCTGCGTTTTGTTGCATGAAGCAGTTTGGGTTATAGCAAATAATGATGTAGATGAGCTTGCTAGTTAGCCATGTGGAACAATAAAGAAAACTTCGTTACTTGAGGTCGCTGACAATGATATGACATCTAAACTCAAGCATATCAATTTAAAATTTTGTAAATATGCTAGGAAAGTGGCAATGCTTCCCAAACTGGGGCTGGGCAACGGTCTCAGAGGACTTCAGCACAGCTAGAAATATTTTCTTTAAAATTTCCCTGACACTGAACAATACAATACTTTCATTGATAACTTTATTTATTGTAACAAACATGATTACACAGTGGGTTTGTGCTACAGATATTTTAAAAGAAGAAATTGCAACGAAAGTAAGGTATTTTAGATCTGTTACTGTTTGATACTGTTGCGTCAGCGAGGTCACGTGACTAGTGTCACGCCACCTGCTTTCTAGAACCATCCAGTTCCTTCGGGAGTGCTCTAGCATTTACTAGATTGGGGGTGGTCTGATATATATAAGATGGTCACGGCGTGACGTGAC
>NW_013665701.1:817242-818439 GCF_000517525.1 Limulus polyphemus | reverse complement strand
TAACAATACGTATATTAATTCATTAAGTGGGAATCCTCATTTAGGGTGTTTTAAGGTCGGGGGCTCAAGCTTTAAAACGACTAAATCAGGTTACAACAAATATCTCCTATAACTTCATGTAAGAAATCGTTAAGGCACTTGCAACTTCATATCAATTACAAACTGGTGGATCTGAGGGTCGTGGATTCGAATCCCTGTTACGAAACATGTTCGCCCTTTCAACCGTGAGGCGTTATAATGTAACAGTCAAACCCATTATTCGTTGGTAAAAGAGTAGCCCAAGAGTTGGCGGGGGGGGGGGTTTGACTAATTTCCTTCACTCTAGTTTGTCACTGCCAAATTAGGGACAGCTAGCTCAAAATTCAAAACAAACAAACAAACAATCAGACCTTTGATCGTGTAGCTTTGCGCGAAATTCAAAACAAACGAAAACAAAAGAAATAAAGTGGTGGTGGGAGAGTAACTTATTTATTAATTTTATCACGGTTAAAAAATATGTGCTTTCCAAATCAGCGGCTGTCATTCCCGCCCGCCTGCCTTTCTTTCTTTCTCTTTTTGCGTGTAAGTATGGAAAATAGAACAATTCATAATAATAACATCAAGTTATGCTTCCCTTATTGTAGTGTAATTTTACGTTCACGATTACATGGGGAACTCGGCCAGTAGTTTTGTTTTTCTTTTGTTTAAAATAACTTCAGCAATAAAGATAATTATAACATTCTCAAAGCCACATTGTACTACTATATTAAGAGTAATAAAAAAAACTAAGTTTTTTTGGTATAATGAAGTACAAAATCTTTAGTAAAATGTTCAGCCGTTTAATTTCGGTAATATAGTTACCATCATCAGGGTTAGTGACTGAAGTGATTATAGGACAATCTAACACTATAGTCCTTAGCCTTGATGATGGTAAACGTATTACGAAAATTAGTCCGCTGAAACTTTTGATAAATTTTATCTTTCATTGTCGTTTTTATTATTTACTCTTTATATTTCAGATGATTTAATAATACTTCAATAATTCAACAAATTTCAGGGATTTCGTAAAAGAAGTGAAATTATTTGTAAGGGTATGCAAAAGTAAATACATCACACTAAGCCTAACTGTATGGTTCATCAATCCAGTAGATTTCCCACAAACCAGAGTACAAAATAATGTCATCACGTTTAAAAAATTTCCCCCAAAAAAGATAATAT
>NW_013665701.1:806943-816340 GCF_000517525.1 Limulus polyphemus | reverse complement strand
AACATTTACATGTTCACAACTTCAGCAGGCTTTTGTATGATGAAGCGATTTGTATAAATTGCACAAGAGTTTTATATGATGCATTATATTGTATATTATATAAGTGTTTCCCCCCGGTAGGTCAGAGGTGAGTTTACGGACTCACAACGCTAAAATCCATTATGTGGGTTATGACTCAAATTCAATTACTCTTAAGAGATGGCGCTACCTATCAACTAGTTTGCAGTTGCCTTTCACACGGGCGCAAATCCCATTATTCGGGGCCTGACATGGCCTGATGGTTAGAG
The DNA here is from genome assembly GCF_000517525.1 of Limulus polyphemus. Taxonomy (NCBI): domain Eukaryota; kingdom Metazoa; phylum Arthropoda; class Merostomata; order Xiphosura; family Limulidae; genus Limulus; species Limulus polyphemus. The sequence continues at coordinate 816,053 of NW_013665701.1, read as the reverse complement.
CGCTCGATTTGCATGCGGATTCGAAGCCCATCACCAAACATGCTCATTTTTTCAGCTCTGGGGTGTTGTAATGGTACAGTCAATCCCTTTATTCGTTGGTAAAGAGTAGCCCAAAAGTTGGCGGTAGGTGGTATTGACTAGTTGTCTTCCCTCTAGTCTATCATTTCAAAAATATAGACGGCTAGAGCAGATAGCCCTGGAGCAGCTTTATGCGAAATTCAACAAACAAACCCACTTTTCAGTCGAACAAGAGTACCCCAAGGATTGGCGGTATGTGGTGTACTAGATGCTGTCCATCTAATTTATCGTTTCAAAATTAGGGACCACTAGCGTAGATAAACCCTATAGCTTTGTATGAAATGTAACAAACAAAAGGCCTGGCATGGCCAGGTAGTTACGGCGTTTGACTCGCAATATGCGGGTCGCGAGTTCGAATCCCCGCCACACCTTTCAGCCGTGGGGGCGGGGGGCGTTATAATACGACGGTCACTCGCATTATTCATTGATAAAAGAGTAACCTAAGAGTTGGTGATGGGTGGTGATGACTAGCTACCTTCCCTCTAGTCTTTCACTGCTAAATTAGGGACGGCTAGCGCAGATAGCCCTCGTGTAGCTTTGCGCGAAATTTATAACAAACAAAAAAACTGAAGCTTTGGTATCTGTGTGTAATAGAATGGCACTTCTGGAAAATTTACATTATATATAAAATGTTTTATCATTTTCATAGATGACAGTCATAACGAATGTTAGTTTTTCTAGTGAGTCACTTTCATGGAGCAATAATATAGTATTGGTTATTTTTAATCCAGCTGGCATCTTTTAAGTACACGAAAACTACAAGTTTGATTCCCTATGCAACAACTCAAATATAACATGTATAACTATTATTATATTTTATTTCGATATTACAGATTTTAGGAAAAATAAGTGCTACACTAAAACGGTTTTTGTAAATGAAGAAACAAAAGATTTAGGAGATTTAGAAGAGTATGCTCTTGTCCTCTTTATCCTGCACAGAAAAACTAGTTGCCAATATTTTATAGTCGTATTTAGCAGTGGAAATAGGCCATGAATAATATAACAATTGACATCACTACAAGTTAAAATTGTTAAATGACACATAAATAATAATAATAAAGGCCGAATAGCTATGTCTGGAAACTAACACATTCTCTGATAACACGACAGGATTATAGGAATTTGTTCGTCATTTTTGTGCTACGAAGGTAAAAATTGATAAAATCTCCCTAGTTTAAATAAGAATACAACTTCAGTTCATTTACGCTTGTTTTAATTTTTTCTCATTTACATATTTATTTACTGTGCGTTTTATAACTACGTTCATTTACTGCTTTTTTACACATTCCCCCTACTTTGAATTTTAACAAAGTGCAACAAAAAATAACCAAACTTTTTTGTTACACTTTGATGCAAAGTTGTTGTTGTTTTTTCGTGTTCCGCTAAAATAAGGAATCACTGTTTTCACTCACGACATCTTTTGTTTATTCATGAACGACTAAGTTTAATAACTAAGATATTTATACAAAATTCGTTATTGTGAAAGAAAAATAAATTTTGCTGGTGATACACTGACTGTTATTTTATTTTGAAGTATCAAGCCTGAAGTTTTGGATACTATGCTGAATTGTGGTTCCGTAGTTCGCGTCCCATTATTAAAAAAAAAGGCATTTTGTGGCCTTGAGTGCGTTGTCTTTTATTTAATAAGTAGACTCTTTTTTTTAATCAGAAATTCAAAATCCCCTACAGGCGTATCTAAAACTTTGAAGTACGTTGATAAATTGTGTGTACAAAAGTTTCACCAGTTGTATAAATAACAAAGGTTGAATGACCAGTTCTGTAGCTTTGCAGCTGCCCCACATTTAAGAAAAAACCTGAACGGTGAATGATTTGGGTTCGATATACAGTCCTTCGATTGTGAAAAAAACATTTTATTTTATTTCATTCTTCCTGCTTTAAATCAATGTAATAAATAAGCGAAAAAAGGCCTTCCATTTTCTTTTATATACTTTCTCACACTTTTCTTTTTCCTTGAAACATTTTTCTAAATTTAAATAAATTGTTTCTTCCAATAAGAATCGTTACTGCCGACTTCAGATCAGCTCAAAAGCTTGGATGTACATTATGCAACGTTTGTTATGTATTACATTTTTATCGTATATGTTTACGTTGATAAGAGAAATGTATAACTATCTGTATATTATATTTATTTTACTTTAAATTATTTTGAATTTATAAAAACTCTTCACCAACTCGAAAAGCTAAAAAAAAATGTTTATTTTTAAAACTTAAAGTATTGGAGTCAAATACCAAGGGTACCTGCCATTTGTCTTGGCTGTTTACTGTGCAAACTTATCAAATACCCGACCGATATTCGAATTGTGCATGATGGTAGACATACCCTAATTCAATAAAGGCGTGGTGTAAAACAACATTTCATTGCATTTTTATTGAATGTCATGTTTGTTCTAAATACAGTAGCGTGTTGGTGTAGATGCGACATTTTCGGTATTTTAAGTACTATTTAATTCATAAAGAATTTTCGACCATTCCACAGAATAATATTGCTACAATATACTTATGACTGGTGAAATACAAAAAGCATTTTAAAGAGAACTACTCAATCAGAGAGATTGTTAAACAGTATAAAGCCAAATGACGTGACACTTTGAAATAGAAGGTATTTTCTATTCTCAATGGAAGCAGAAAAAATTGCACAACAGAACTTTTAAAACAGTTCTTAAACTACATTCCAAGTCAATCCGGAGCAGCACACTTAACTGCAACGTGAAAGCAATGGTTACGAGAGAGAAACCTCCGGTCCAAAAAACATTGAGATGAGGCTGACTGTATGTTCTGGTGCTAGTGACGAGACAAATGGATATGAAATTGACGAAGGCTCACAAGCGAAACTTTCACAAGTTTTTAGCTATACCTAACAATTGTGAGAATTGTGCCCGAAGAAAGAAGAATTACAGTAATTATATTGCACCACAAATCTGATAACTCTACTGATGCAGATCCATGCAGTGAGAATACTATTTATTCACTACATAAAGTTAATGAGTTATTTTCATTGACATTGTGCTGCTAGTTCGATCCCATACAGCATGATTATCTTCAGATTCAAAGTGGTCAGAGCTAGGGTCTGACTGAATCAACTTGTGTGAAAGAGTCATACCTCATAAAAACAAACTACTTAGGAATAGGTATCCCTCTTTCTCTCCCTTATATGCAGGACATATTTCTAATCAGTCAATGAATGTAATTCTACGAGGGGGTCCTGTCCCATTTTTTTTTTCAGTGCCATACCAAACTCTTTGAAGGCGCACAATGTTATCGGATGTCCAGTTTCATGTCTGTGATTCCGAATCACCGAATTGAGTGGACTTAAAAGGATGTTACCTGACTTCAGTGATACTCCCGTGTGCTCGTGTCGTTTAGTTTTCCCAATATAGACGGCCTTGCAGTCACCACACACGTATATATATACAATCCAGGAGCGAAGAAAGGATAATTTGAAAATGATGTTAAGTTAGACTTGTGGGTAGAACTCCCTTATTAAAGATCTAAGTTGTTTAGAAAGTGTAACACTTTGTTGTACTAGGTAAGGGGTGGTGAACGTTTTTATGGGAGTTTTAAATCTTTTGTTTAGAAATATTCTAGTTAGGCTTTCAATCATTTTCTTAGGATATCTATCATATAACAATATTTCCTGAGGAAAACCAATCTCAGAGTGTAAAATGAAATAAGTTGAAGACATGTTACTGGGTTGATCTTATATCTTACAGGAATGAAACTGCCAAACTTGGTAAGCTGTCCCATGAACGTTTTCTTTTGATATATTGACCTCGAGTAATTAGCACATGTAGAAATGGCAAAGTATACTTTTTTTCAATTTCATAGATATAGAAACTGTAAAGACGAGTGTTGCGAGTTTAAATACTCAAGAAACTGTTGAACTTCATCATTTGATAAAAAAATGACGAAAATGTCATCAACGTAGCGGTTGTAAAATATTGCTTTCAGTTTCTGTGGATAATTATTTAACCAAGATTGTTCATGGTGACACAAAAAAAAATGTTAGCTAGAGTTGGTCCTAGTGGGGATCCATAGCCACAACATCAATTTGGTCATATAGTTTCCATTAAATACAAAAATGGTTTTCCTTTACGGAATGGATAATTAAAGATTTAAGTTGTTCCTTAGCTAAGCCATAAACGAGAGACTCCTCTTAAAAGAGTTTTCCCAAACAAATGTCAATGGTCTCATCCAATGGAATGTTTGTGAATACAGAGCTTATATCAAGACTAGCCATAAAACATTCATTGGGAGGGTGTATATCTTTTAACTCTTTAACAAATGAAAACGAGTTCAGGACAGTAAATTCATTAAATGTTAGTGGTTTAAGAATATGTACAAGGAATTTGACTGTTTTATAACTGTGCGTTCTGATCGCAGAAAGTATAGGGCGTAATGGATGATTCTGTTTATGAACCTCAGGGAGGCCATACATTATACCAGATCGCGATGCACAAGGATATCATTGGTTGAACGCATTGTCAGTAATAATGTTTTTGTTTCTTAAGTCCACAAGAAAGCGTTGTAACTTTTCTTCCCTTTGAATGGTTAGAGAGAGCATGTCTGACGTAAATGGTTAGAACTTTGTAATGTCGCTCAGAATGGTGATCATTTTTTCCAGGTAATCTGGTTTGTCTAATAACAAAACTCCGGGCGTGTTACGATTATATTTGGATTGTGTGAAAGCTCTTTTAGAACTGAAATTCTTCTTTTTTTTTAAGAGAGTAAGAGTGGTGAGAAATATTATGATTGTGAAAAGATAGAAATGCAAAGGTTTTGAATTTAGTCTTAAATAAGTCTTGGATTATAGAAGGATTATTCGGAACATAAGTAGGCAAATTTGTTGTGTTTTTGTATGTAATTTCAAAAGGACACATGTAATTAGCAAAACTTACATTAGTTGGAGGAACAGGGAAACTAAGACCTTTTCCAAGGACTATTGTGCAGGATTCGGTTAAAGTAACTAAAGTTAAATATTAAATTGTCAACATCAATACATTTTTTTGGTGTTAGTAACTTTACAAAGCTTCATAATTTTCGTATTTTGTTAAATGCTCATGACCAGCAATTTTCCATTATTATATTTAGAAATTCAACATACTATATGTATAAGTCCAACCAGGTAGCAGTGTTCTTAAAATCAGTCTTGCTCCTGTTGAACTTTGCGTGTGAATACTTTTATGTCAGTGTTTCCATTTGAATTCTTCTTCCATCAGCCGTTTTTGACATTGATTGTAGGCTGGAGTAGGAATTCGGAAGATTGAAATGAATGAACTTTGAAATAACATTTTCCGTTTTACAAGTTGGTAAAACCCTGTATGATATCGCATTTAGACCATATCTTTGAATTAATATATCGGCCATAGATTTTCCGGCAGGAAAACATAGTTTTATAAGAAAAAGAAGAACTATTGTTATCACGAAAAATATCGTACTTCATTGTTTCTAACTTGTGAAATGTTTATTACAAGAAATACACACGTATATTTAAATATGGTCATACAACCTAGTAAACGTCCATACCAATTTTGGTAAAGATCCATCCACACCTTGCGAAGTAGTTACATGGACATACAACATACCGTACTATTATATATAGAGAGATTTACAAATAGTATCTGTGGGGGCGAAGAAATAAGATTAAAAAGATTTACTTATACTTATAGTATTAACTCAGAATAAATACTTATGTGGAACAATAACTGATCAACGAGTGTTAAGCTTAGAAAAATTTAGATTCATCGATGGCCACGTTGAAAATCTTAAGAATGAATTAGGTTTAGAATTTTGAACTGAAATAGGTTGTGATTTGAATATTGTTTTGTATTTAATCAGCAGAGCTAAATAAAACAATTTAACTTATTTTTTATATTTAGTTCGTAATCAAAATATAGTTCACTATTCAGAAAGATGAGCTTGTAACAATTGTACGTACTACAACTAGTGGTATCATGGTAGTTGGGCTACTCGTAATATCGCTATTAAAGTTTTTATTTCTCCTTACTATTTTTCCTCGGTAGTCTAAGACCCTCACTTCTTTTTCTGTATAAATCAAAACAAGGCTAATATAAAATAATCTATTTTGAGATTTTGCAAAAAAAGTTATAAAGGCAGGAAATGAAATTGAAATAATTATATAAAAAGTTACATAAAAACAGGAGCATCAATTATTAGCACTATCACGAATACTAACTACATTGAAGTAAAACTGTAAAGTGCAAGTAGAACAAATGAATAAACCAGCTTTATAAATAAATATACTTTTTACAGTTTTAGTTATGAATAGAATGAAAAATAAGTTAACATTGTAGTTAAATTGTTACCAAATGAAAAATCTATCGGTTATCTGGTAATGAAAAACAAAATCAAACTGTTAAGTTATACACTGAAAACTTTACATACAGTTTCATACAAATCGTTAGTAGAATGCAGAAATAAATGAAAACTAGTTATTACCAAAACGCTATCTAGAGATGAATAACAAAGTGCAGATAAATAGCTGAAACGAAACTGAAGATCTTACATGCAAACTAAGATTGCACACTGTTCAGACAAATACTGAAAACTTTGTACATAAGTCTTGAGCAGAAACTGAAACACAAGATATGTATTAAAAAACTGAGCACAATACTGTACAATAAGTAAAAATATATTCAAGATATACAAAAAGATTAAATTTGCATGCTCTTCAAAAATATATGCATAGTCAAATGCCTTTATCAAAACAATGGCTATACAAAAAGTGGAATAAACATTTAGAAAACCAATGAAATGTGCAAATTCTGGAGTATTTAAAAATATAATTGCATGTAAAACGAAACAAATACCTAAATATAAATACTGAGTGATGGTTTAGAAATAAGATGTTATAGATATCAAACCTCTATTGAAGAAACTTTAGTTTTTAAGAAATGATAATAACAAGAAAGTAAAAGGGGTCAGCCTGAGTTTTACTTTTCTTACTAATAAAAGCACTAGTAATGTGATGCCTGAATTTCTTTCCAGAACATTTGTAACAAGTGCAAAAGCTAGAAAAACCTAATTAGCCATCACATACTGACTGGCTTTAGTAGAAGTATGATACTCTTCAAAGTGCCTTATACACACGTGAACTTTGCACTGCTTGCAAATGTACTGAAACTTGTGAGGAGGCATATTCTGTACCTTTTCCTTTCTTCAATAAATGCTGAAAAGTGCTTCATGAGCATCAGGCAGAGCTGGTGAAGGAATACATGACAAATAAGAAGGCTCTCCGCTACTTGAAATTAGTGGTTTCACAAGGAATTCCAATAATTTTAAATGGAAGTTCTTCTGTATGCGCATGTCCTTGTTACTTACTTGTTCGAAAAGAATAAAAGAATTAGCAATAGAGAGGTCAACAAGTCTGAAGAAAATTTTTATACCATTTCACAGTTTTAGATCGAATGGCATAATAGCTGAAAATCAACCCTTTCCATAAACTTGTTGTAATCCACAATTAACTGTGGCTTGGTAATTCTGTCTTCTTGTCATATCTATTTCTGTGGCACTGTGCATTGTAGAAAGACCATGAACATTTCCTATCAGTCCCTTTCACAGCAGTCAATGAGCCACGGCTGAAAAAGTGCGACTATCCTATTTCTAATTTACCTGAGACCATATCTGGGAAGTGGGCCTTGTCCTTCCTACAAGTGCCACAAGCATAAGTGCCAAGTGAAAACAACTTATCAAACAGAATTGGAGCAATATAAAATTTCAGCAAAGAGATAATGTCCCCTTCTAAGATAATTTTCTCGTTAGAGTTGGTACAACTGTGTTAGCTAAGCTCTTAGAAGGTATAGATCCCTTTTTATCAAAATATACTCTAAATTGTAGACAGTATCGAGTCACAACTTCTGTTAGAACCCACAATTTGTTCCCTCACATAGTAGGCTTGTTAGGTAGATATCGTTTAAATGAAATTCTGCCCTTTGTTCCCAGCATTTGTTCATCAATATAGAGTTCTCTAGAAGGGTTATTGTGGGTTGGAAAAAATTGTTAGTAGATAATCAAGCACATGCCTGACTTTGAAGAGTATCATGCTGAGCATTAGTTTTTAGGTATACTGTCATTGAAATGCCGAAAATGAACCCTATTGCCCATGACACAAGGTCATGACCCAAGGTTTTAGTGTCTTACATTCAAACTTTTATTAAACCACTTTTTATTTATGTTATATCAATTGAAATAGCATTAAACCTTAGCCAATACTCCATATTTTAATAGCATATAAGTTTTAAGTTCTGAGTTCAATAAGGTAATATTTAAAACAAATCCTGAATTTCCACTAGTGTGACCCACCTGACACATTTTCTCTTAGCATGTCATCATCCCTATTTTATCCACCACCCCTTGAAAGGGTACGGAATTAAAAATCGTTATTGCTCAGACAAACCATAATTTTATAGTCTTCAATTTTGTTTGGTTACAGAGCTATGAATAGAAAATAAGACCCTTTCTCCCACATCTATTACTATAATTACTATAAAAAATCAGGTTTAACTGTCCTCGACAGTCGAGGACAAGAAAAAACAAGATTAGGTATGTACTTTATTTCTTGTTTTTCATATTTATTATATATTTATTATTATAAATGTAAGTAAAATCTTAAAATACGGATCTTTTAAGTTATTTAAGACTAAATTAGGTAAAAAAAAAATAATAATATAATTAAAATTGTTCACGAGGCTCTCACGCGAGCAGCTCGTGGGTAATGTAATTCGATAGCTGCACGTTCACCGACTGATTTACAACTTATAGTGGCGCGGATACTAGTTATACACGGTTCAAAAGGCAATAAAACAATAAAATTTAATTATAAATAGATGTATACTGTTACGAACTTAGAAGTACTTAGGATAAACAAATGTAGCTTCATGTTAGAATTTGAGGTCATTCTAGAAAGGATTGTTTGTTATGAATTTCGCCAAAGCTACACGAGGGCTATCTGCGCTAACCATCCCTAATTTAGCAGTGTAAGACTAGAGGAAGGC
>NW_013665701.1:803166-805963 GCF_000517525.1 Limulus polyphemus | reverse complement strand
TAGCTCATTGTGTAGCTTTATGCTTAATTACAAACAAAAACAACTCTTCAGCAATTTCAGTAACAATGTTAAAACTGAAAAAAAAAGTTGAAAAAATCAATTAGAGTATGACCCCTACTAGCTTGAAGGGACAGGGGCTCTCTGATGAAATTCCTCAACAATTTGGGTTGCTCATTTTTTAAGGTGTTTTCTTTTCCACTATGCACTACAAGCCTTTGGTGTACCTTCTTGCCTCTGGCAACTTTGTAAGTGGATATGGTACTGGTCATGGGAGAACTTGTAATGGTATCCACAGATTGTTGTGGGTCATGAGTAGGTTGTGGGTCTTTAAAAGTAGATCAGGCTCTTCTAAAAGCAGTAAGGCTGGTTCATTAGGATCTACTCGTTGAAGGAAAGAAATTTTTTTCAGAGGAGGAAGCAAAGAAAGAAAAAGAGGACCAGTGCTTCATCCACTGAGAACTCACTTCTTCTTGAATGAATCCATTAGATCTTTAGAGGTCATCTAGGTACATTTTAATATAGGTTATTAATGTTTTGTTCACATAACTTATAGAGCAACATTTGAATTTTTCATATAATTTCATTAATGGGTTTAAATTTAAAGGTTTTAAGAACACGTGTACTTAACAAATTCACATAACAACTAGAGTTTACTGTTAACTATATTTTTCACAGATAAAATTATTTATACAAGGTATACAATATGTATCAATTGTTACACTCCAGCGCTCGACTCGCAATCTGTGGGTCGCGGGTTCGAATCTCCGTCACACCAAACATGATCGCCTTTTCAGCCGTGGGGGCGTTATAATGTGACGGTCAATCCCACTATTCGTTGGTAAAAGAGTAGCCCAAGAGTTGTCGGTGGGTGGTGATGACTAGCTGCCTTCCCTCTAGTCTTACACTGCTAAATTAGGGACCGTTAGCACAGATAGCTTTGCGCGAAATTCAAAACAAAACAAAACAAGAACCGCAGCATACATGGTATATACATATTATTTAAATCATAAACTGTATTAAATAGTATCTAAACCACAAATATCCATAATGCTTAGATACTTACACTAGCCAAAACAAGCACCAGGTATGTTATTACAAAATATAGACCAGGTTTTAGAAATTGAAATTAATCTTATCTTACAAGACTGTTAGAAAACTCCATCTAGTAATACTGTAAAATTATATTTTTTCTGTAGAGCAACATATTTTATTAGTTATTGCTGTCTTGGAGACTTAATGAATACAAGAAATTAATATTTTGTGTAAGTGCCAGATAGAATAGTACATATTAACATTTTCATCAATTTATACATAAAATTGTGTGTTTTACATTATATCATCATTTTATTGTAAACTATCACTCCATGTAAATAGACCTAAGTATAGAATCACAAAATACATTGACAATTAGTTTTAATGAAGGAATATTTTCATATTATCATAAGCAAGATAACATCTGTAAATATTTATGAAAATCGTACTATTTTCATATCTACATAAAGTCAAATTTTACCTTATCTGAGATTTCAAGTACTCTGATCTGTGGATAACAGGCTCTTTTTTTGTACGCAAACTTGGATAACAGTTTTTTCCCCTAGTAATTAGCCCCACAGTGGCACAGTGGTATGTCTGCGGACTTACAACGCTAGAAACCGGGTGTTACGCCTCTGGTCGTTTGTTAATTTCCCGTATAATTTCTTTAGGATGAAACTTTAGTGACACAAGTCCTTTCTTAAATAAAACTAGTTTATACTTTCTCAATTCAACTTTGTAATACACTTAATTTCCACAGTCACTTTAAGCACAAACTATAATTCACAATGATTCACGCACTTACTTACAGTCAGTACCGCGCTTGACTCAATTGTCCGTCTTTATCTCTGTCTGTCTGCAATTCAGTTCTATTTGATTTGTCTCACGTTATCTGGCACACTTATATACAGGAATAGAGGGCACCTAGTACATACTGGATTATTTGTGATGTTCCCTGATCATTCTAGAATATCATGACGTGTTACCAGCGTCACGTGATCTCCGCTGTCGTAGCACTGCCCTTCCTTAGTATTGTTCGTCCCAAACAATAGCCACTTACATTAAACCAATAAACAATAACTTAATTAAATGTACAGAATTTACAAACACAAAATTAAAATTCAACAAAGTATCTTCTTTTGTACTGGTTCTTCTGTGGGGTTCATCTGCTTCATCAAGAAATGTCCTTTCATTGGTAACAGTCACATCAGTGGTAGTAACTTCATCAAGGGCTTCACTGTTTTCCTTCTCAAAACCGAGTATAGTTTCTTCTTCGACATTGGCTTTTTCAGGTGTCACGTCTTCAGCAGCGTCATTTGTTCCATTGTTCACTTCGTCCCAACTGAAATGTCCTGGACCGTGATAATGCCAAAGCCTGTTGGCATGCACCACCTTTGGCTTACCTCGTCGACCACGTTTTATCTGAGAGACGATCCACTATGTCATATGGGCCTTCCCATGGACAAGACAACTTAGGAGACTTCCCTTTGGTCTTCCTGGGATTATACAACCACACCTTGTCTCCTGGTTCAAAGCTGACTTCAGTAGATCTCTTATCATAAGATAGCTTCATCGAATCAGCAGATGTTTTCAAGTTTGAATGCACTTGATGGTGAATATCATCCATCCTTTCCGATAACACTTTCACAAACCCTGACACATTCTCAGGCAACTCTTCATATAGTGGGCGCCCTGTTAACAGATCCACTGGCAACCGAAGTTCCCGAACAAACATCAACTTTGCTGGAGTGTATCCCGTGCCTTC
>NW_013665701.1:801577-803156 GCF_000517525.1 Limulus polyphemus | reverse complement strand
ATCCAGTGGCTTCATGCTCTGCTGTCCTATAGACTATCAACAGTGGAGGCAGTAAGACATCCCAGTCATTACAACTATTACAAAACTTTGCCAATTCCTGTCCCAGTTTCCAGTTGACTTTTCTACCATCCCATCACACTGTGGGTGAAGGGTCGTTGTTCTGGTCTTTCGTATGCCAAACAACTAGCAGCATTCATAGAACATAGCTGATTCAAAGTTATGGCCTTGATCTGAATGGAGTTCATTTGGCATACCAAATCTGAAGAAGAAATCACTAATAGCCGAAGCTACAGTTGTAGCTTCCTGATTTGGTATTGCATATGCCTCAGGCCACTTGGTGAAATAATCCATCACCACACAAATGTACTTGTTTCCAGCACGGGTTTGGGGCAAAGGACCAGCTATGTCAGTGGCTACTCTTTCCATTGGTGCGCCAACTTGATATAACTTCATTGGAGCATGTCCCTTATGATTGGGTCCCCTTTTAGCACAATATGTACTGCATGTCCTGCACCACTCTTCCACATCTTGCCTCATACCTATCCAGTAAAATTTTTATCGTAGGTGACTCAATGTCTTCTTAACTCCGAGATGTCCTCCTGTTAAATTATCATGGGATTAATGCAACATAACTTCCCATAACTCTCTCAGTATAACCGTTTGCCAGGTCGTCACTTTCCCATCTGCAGTTTCCCATCTCCGGAGAAGAATACTATCTTCAAGCTTCAACTAGTCCCATTGTACCCAATAGTTCTTTGTCACAGGGCTTATACTAGACATCTTCTCCCAAGCAGGGTGCAAAAAACTTGCTTTTAGAAAATCAATTATTGGCTTCAAATCTTGGTCTTTCTCCTGCTCTGATTTAATATCTATACCTGGTTCCACTTCACAATCATCAACTTCTTCAGTTTTCAGCTTGATGACACCTGGTTAGTTCAACCTCTCTTTTGCAGCAATGTCTGCAGTCATTTTTGCAGGGTCTTCAGCTCACTCCGTCCGCATTTCCATGAGATTTTCCTTTTCTGTATTCAATATCATAATTATACTGGTCTATCTTTCCGATCCAACGTGCCAGTTGTCCCTCTGGGTTCTTTAATGATCTTATCCAGCGTAATGCAGGATGATCTGTCCTGATGGTAAACCTAGCCCATAGAGGTAAGGATGGAAATATTTCAGACTCTTTACTATAGCAAGGAGTTCCCTCTGTGTTACAAAGTAATTCCTCTCTGGTCTACTCAAAACCCTACTGAAGTAGGCCACCACATGTTCGTTTTCACCCACTTTCTGAGATAACACTTCTCCAATTCCGACATTACTAGCATCACAATCCAGTATGTACAGCAGTGAGGGATCTGGAAGCTTTAAAAGTGGAGCTGAGGCCAATTTGTCTTTCAATGTCTTGAAAACATGCTGGCAAGAAACTGTCCATTCACACTTCTGGCCTTTTTTGGTCAAATCATGTAGTGGAGTAGCTATAGTTGCAAAGTCCTTCACAAACTCCCGGTAATAGGTACAGAGTCCCAAGAAACTTCTTAATTCTGCCAAATTATCTGGTGTTGGCCAATCATGCACTGCTTTC
>NW_013665701.1:800041-801567 GCF_000517525.1 Limulus polyphemus | reverse complement strand
CACTAGGGCTATCCTCTATTGTAGGCCTTCCTATACTCTTTACATCAGCCTCTCAAATGTTACTGAAGCATTACTAAGCCCGAATGGCATCACACGATATTGCCAGGGACCTTGGCCATAACTAAATGCAGGCTTGGGTTTATCTGCTTCAGCCATTTTCACTTGATGGATACCTGACTTTAAGTCCAGAGTTGAAAACCGCCTGGCTCCACTTAGGGCATCAAGAGTATCACCAATTCTTGGCAGTGGGTATGAGTCTTTTTCGGTTATACTGTTAAGAGCCCTCAAGTCCACACAGCAATGTTGGGTCCCATCCTTCTTCTGGACTAACACGATGGGAGCTGACTAGGGACTATCTGATTTCTCGACTATCCCTTCCTTAATTAGACCATCCATGACCTTTTCTATCTCTTGTTGCTTTGCTGGAGCTATTCTCCTCGAAGGGATCTTTATTGGACGGTGATTGCCTGTGTTTATTTTGTGCTCTATAAGGTTTGTGCAGCGAAGATCATGATCTCCTTTGAAAAAGACGTCTGCATAATTTGCCAAAAGTTCTTTTACATGAAGAGCCTGTGATGATACCAAGTGGACTATGCTCTTCTTATAGAGGTCAGTTAGATGTTCTGGAAGTGTATGTTCTTTCTTTATTGTTGTATTTCTTGCTTTAACATTGTCTGGCTCTACCTCCTGGCACACACCCAACAATGCCCCTTCCTTAAGTGTCTGCTACATTTAGAGAAATTGGCCACTGTTATAGGTACTACTTGATGACCTGCAACAAATGACCTTCCAATCTTCAAATCCACTGGCCTGGATGGGTCTTCCACTGTTCCACAAGCATTGGGCTTCCTTGGGGATGTTCTTTTATCCTATCCCAAATTATCGTCTCTGACATAGGGGGTATTGTAGCTGACTTAAGTGCTGTGACATGCAAATCAACAGATGCAGCAACACTTACTAGAATTTGGCCTTTGTTGATTCCAATCAAAATCAATTACACACTTCTTCGGTATTAAATAGTCCAACCCTAATATGCATTGGTCTTCAATGTCAGCCACGTATACTTTCTGTCTGTTCTTCATGCCCATGAGCTCAATAGTTACCCATACTGGTCCCTACAACCTTGCATAATGTCCAGTCACACCACAGAGCTTCTGTGCAGCTTCTGGTACTCCTTTGTGATCCAGCACTTTGATACTCACAAGGGTTTGCTGAGATGCAGAATCTATGACAAAGTTGCACCTTTGGCCATCCAGCTTTCCCCTCACGTAGACACTATGTGTGCTTGCCATTTTACACTTAGCTGTTGGGACTTTCACGATGGGGGTTGGTGGGCATCCCTCAGCACCAACCACTACTGGTTTCCCGAAGCTGACTTATTGGTGGTATTCTTTCTACACTGGCTCCTCATATGTCCTTGCTCTCCACAGTTCCAACAACCTTTCTGGGTAGCAGCCTTTTCTGCTGTGGCATCTCCCCTGTGTTGAAGTTGCCAGCATTGAGCTCTCTTGTGCCCAGGTTTATTG
>NW_013665701.1:795925-799041 GCF_000517525.1 Limulus polyphemus | reverse complement strand
GCTTGTCATCTGCTGTCAACTGTCCAAGTATTTCCTAGTCGGTTGTCCCTTCAAGCTCAGTGCCAGATATACTGTTTTCTGTCTCCTTTGTCCATCCATTCATCTCTGCCAGGAGCTCAAATTGTGCTCTATATGCTTCCCACAGTGCCTTCCCATCGAATTCCTGTGGGTTCCTTCTTAATAGATCATCCCTGTTGCTGACATTCATATCTGGGATGTGACTTCTAACAGGATTGAAGATGTCTGCATTAGGGTTTAACTGCGGGTTCTGGAAGGGCTTGTCATTGTTTGGGGCTGATTAAGTCGATGGTTAATGTATCCTCTTTGTGTAAAAGACAATAAATCATACTTTAATGTATTTAATTCACTTTGAAATTTACTAATGTTTTCCATTTGCACTTCTTGCCACTGTTGTTGACTTTCTTGTTGTTGATGCTGACTTTCCTGCAACTGTTGGAGGCTTTCTTTCTGTTTACTTTTTTGTTCCAGTTGCCACTGCTGTAATCTCTCTTCTTGATTCTTTTTTCGTTCTTCGTGTTTCTTTTCTTTTTCCTCCAATAACTGCTGTAATCTCTTTTCTTGTCTATTTTCTCGTTCTTCTTGTTTCTTTTGCTGTTCTTGTATTGCTGCCATCAAATCTGCTACGCTGTAGTTTGATTTGCCACCTCTTGTTTCCATCTTCTTTTTTTTGTTATCCCACTTCTGACACCAATTTGTTTCACCTCTGGTCGTTTGTTAATTTCCCGTATAATTTCTTTCAGATGAAACTTTAGTGACACGAGTCCTTTCTTAAATAAAACTAGTTTATTCTTTCTCAATTCAACTTTGTAATACACTTAATTTCCACAGTCACTTTAAGTCTTTATCTCTGCCTGTCTGCAATTCAATTCCGATTGATTTGTCTCACGTTATCCAGCGCACTTATATACAGGAATAGAGGGCGCCTAGCACATACTGGATTATTCGTGATATTCCCGATCCTTTTAGAATATCATGACGTGTTACTAGCGTCACGTGACTACCGCTGTCGTAACATAAGTTTCAATACCCGTGTTGGGCAGAGCTTAGATAACACATTATGTAGCTTTGTGCTTAGCTTCAAACAAGAATCTTGGTTATTCAACTTACTTAGTTATTTATTTTTTTTCACATTGGTGCTTTGGATATATATGAGGCTTAGACTGGCTGTGTAGACTAAATACATTAACATAAAAAAAAGAGCTGAAGCATGGAAAAGCAGGATTGGGAATGCATAAAAAAGAGCTCCAATATCTTTTGCTTTTAAATGGTTATAATGAGCAATACATAACCTAAAGTAATGTTTTTAGTTGCTTTAAAAATCACTTTCTTTGTAAATTACAGGGTCTGTTTATTTTGGTGAACTCCTACAGTATATATAGTAACCAGAACACAGTATTCAACCTTCCTGTACAGTGAACTTGTTTTGAACTACATTCACTATACTGTAACACTAGTACTAGTACTCGGGTTTCACTGATGATTGTAAACCTGTGACCCTAACACAGGTTGAATACAAAATTCAATAAACTTTTGAAATAATTACCTTTTAAACGTCTGTCATTGTCGTAGGAAGCAATTTTGGAGTGGTCAAAGCCATTGCTACACCTAAACAATATGATACATGATATGTGCAAAAACACACTTCTGGGATGCAAAGCTTGCCCTTTCTAGAGGCTCTGGAACATGCCACCCCCCAGAAAATTTTTCAAAATTTAATGTTATGAGATTAAATCTTGAGCCATTTTAACTACAAGTATTACATACACACAACGTAATGTATTGGATTAAAAGAAGCAAATTTTAATACTCAAGTTGTAGTTATACATGCTATGAAAAAGTGGTCATGCCTCACCCTTCCTATGGTACTGTTGGGTTCTCTTCTCCCTCCCCTCTCCCCAGCCCCCAACAGTAGATTTTTGCTCTTGTATTTTTATAGCTGTATCAGATGTTTCAGACTTAATGGTTTTTCCTTCTGAGATGATTTTTAGTACTTTTTATTGTTTAAAACTTCTGCTTCTTGCCAGGTAAAAGTACTGTCGATTAAAAACTTAAATGTCCCGCGAAGTCTCCCATGTGTAACCTGTAACTATAGAATTGTAAACAACCAATAAATTATGGCCATAAAACTGCCAACTGACCTGATCTCCCTACTCCACCATCAAATGAGCTGCGTCTACTATTAAAGTACTAATTACTCTAACTCTGGTTACAACTTAGTCAACTTCATTTTTTATTGCTGTAGACTGTTCTCGACCTATCAGGATCATCTTTACACCAATAGACAGCTTAAATTATGCCGAATATTCCCTATCAAGGCGTTATGTTTTCAAATTAAATTACATGATTTAAAAACTTTGAAAATTAAAATATTTTGTCAAATTTGGCTCATAGATTAATAGTTTTCTTAAAAAAGCCTACTTTCAGGTGAAAAAAAAACGGATAAAGAATTTATAAAGAACAAACTTTGCTTACAATAAATTATATTTAAAAACATATAATAAAATATAGATATATTGAAATTTATATAACACAAAGAAGAAGAGAAATTACTTGCAATGTTGGACAAATATTAACAAATATAACCATCAGGAAGTTTAAGTATAGCGGGACGCCTCCTCTAGAATTTTTTAAAAATTACATTAAGTATTTAGAAATTATACTTTAATTTGGCCTATAAAGAAATATTTTGTCAGCAAAAGCTTACTAAAAATTGAAAATACGGATACTGATTTTATATAAAACAAACTTTATTTTTCTCTACTCTGATTGATTGTCTTATCAAGCGTGCTTCTTGTAAACGTTCTGTTTCCCAAATTCAATAGTCACTAACTCATGCAGTTTTCAGAACTACAAACATAACATTTCTACACAACTACGCAAACATCCTTATATTTTCAGACAAACTTCTTAATAGATCAATAGACTATTTCAAGAAAAATATAAAGAAAAATGCTTCATTAAGCACACTGAAAAACTTTATCATACATGATGACCATAGATCTAAGTACCTCTCACCACTAAATCTAGCAAACTTATCGTGTAATCTACGGCCACCTAGTACTGGGCATCATACATGATGATCATAGATCTAAGTA
>NW_013665701.1:794885-795867 GCF_000517525.1 Limulus polyphemus | reverse complement strand
CTCTCACCACTAAATCTAGCAAACTTATCGTGTAATCTACGGCCACCTAGTACTGGGCATCATACATGATGATCATAGATCTAAGTATCTCTCACCACTAAATCTAGCAAACTTATCGTGTAATCTTCGGCCACCTAGTACTGGGTATCATACATGATGATCATAGATCTAAGTACCTCTCACCACTATATCTAACAAACTTATCGTGTAATCTACGGCTACCTAGTACTGGGCATCATACATGATGACCATAGATCTAAGTACCTCTCACCACTAAATCTAGCAAACTTATCGTGTAATCTACGGCCACCTAGTACTTGGCAAACCAGTAGCTAGGTATAGTTTTAGTTTTATTTTAAAATGATATTTATTTAAAAATAACATTAGTATTGTATATTTTATCAGCAACTATGAAATTGTTTGTGAGAACAAAACTGTATATTCATAACAAATGATAAAAAAGCGAAATCTTTGTTTGTAAAATTAAAAAACAACAACTATGTTTTGCACCCATGGACATGGCCTGAAAAGGGACACTAACGTGTGCAACGGGACAATCGTTGCGCGCACGCAGCGGATGCATGTTATAAAAATAGATTTTCCTAGCTACCGGTTATAGTGGAGAAACGTACAGACTTTATCGAACAGAACCAAGTAATCAACCAACGGCCAAGGAGGGAGGTAGAGGTCCAATGTGTACCTGAGCCTCCCAGCTCCTTATTAATGGTCATCCACTGTTTATTTTAATGTTTAATCCTGTAAAACAAGTCAATGTGCATGTATGTATACATATTTTTTGTTGTTGTTGTTGTTTCATAATTTTAACGCTGGCTTTATAAAAATCCTTCACGAGCGGGGGCTAAGGGGGATATCAATATCCCTAGCGGGGGCGAAGGGGGGTATCAATATCCCTGAACACCCCAGTTTGCGAATGTTTCTTTCCTTTGTTTGTTTGTAGTTAAGCACAAAGCTACACAAAGGG
>NW_013665701.1:770218-793885 GCF_000517525.1 Limulus polyphemus | reverse complement strand
CACTCTTCACCAAAATCCCCACCAATGAAGCTTTCAATATTGCACGCGACCTCTACATTAATGACCCCAACAAATTAATGCACATCCCCAGCACACTTTTCGTTCTCTCTTAGAATTTACAACAACTAAAACCAACTTCATTTTCGCCAACGAACATTTCATTCAAATAGATGGTTTAAGTATGGGCAATCCTGTTTCACCCGTTCTTGCCAATATATTTATGATCCAGACTGAAACACAAGCGATACATTCTGCGCTCCATCCCCCACTCTACTGGTACAGATACGTCGATGACACTTTTGCTGGTTTTACTTCTATAAAACACACACACTAACTTTCTTTCAACATATAGATTCCATTCATCCCAACATCAAATTTACCATAGAAGAACAATAAACAGTTATCTTTTCTTAACCTCAACCTTATTAGATTGGACACACAGTTTAAAACCAAAATTCACCGTAAGAACACACACACACCGGGAAAATCGAGATGCCTAACATTTATATAAATAATATAGGTGACTCCGCTGAGCTCAACTCTTATCATGTGCAAGGTTGATGCTATACAGAAGTTGATGTCTGCTAAAACGAAGCTTAAATGCATGACAGACATTAAAAATAAACAGTCGATGGAAATACGCCTTTTAGGTAATTTGAAACTAGAAAATTAAGATTTATATACTTTCTTGCTGGGTTAAAAGCACAACAGAAAAAGATAGGTATTTAAAGGCAATTTCACAAATAGCAAAACCAAGGACAATTTCAATTTGTTTGAACTTGAAGGACTTGTTGCTGGAGTGTCATATATGTCATGGTTGAAAAACACACGGAGTCTGAAGAGCAAGAATATCTCTTATCTTTGTTTCGCAGTACAAACATATTGACTCCATAAATCATATACTTGGTGTATTTGTCATTAGAATGGAAACATCCGCATGCATCTGCAATAAACAATGCACAACCGCATTGGAAACTAATCTACTGTGCATATATTAAGAACAAGTGTTTCCATTATCTGAAACCAGAAACAATATCAAAGCAACTAAACCTATGAAATCTCCGAGGCATTGCCTCTTCACTGTGATAGTTGTATTATTACGCATTTACAACACAACTTAGATCTAAGCTGCTATCTTGCAATGCTCATTTATTGAAAAGACGTATGGATCTAGCTTACAATAAAACTGAAAGTTAAATCAAATATTTTGTGAGTTTGAAGACTTATTCTACGATACAAGTCGTATATATATATATGCTTATTACCTCAAATTTGTGGCGCTATCTAGAAAACGAGAATCCAATTTCATCTTCTCGTATATCATCTGTTCCATAGGTATGGTACAACCCATCACTTTATTGCCTTTTTCAATTTTCTAACGTCGATTATCATTTCTCTTCTTCCCGGATGTAAAGGCAATGCGTACACGCTTCGAATAATATTATAGGTCTCCGTGAATTATCTAATTTTCATGGTTTGTGTACATCTTAAAGTTAAATTCCTGTTTCCAGTCCAATAACGTGGTACTAATGATTACAATTTACCATGTTCAATATGTATATTACAAAAAAATATTAGAGATAAGGTACTTATCGATATATAGACGTATTCCTTTATCAACAGAAGAACAAATAAAAAGTGTAGTTCATGGTAATGTTGCAAGTAATGATTCAAATGTAACCTATTTTAGATTTACAAAGTCAATTAAATAGCAAACATAGAAAAAAAGTCTCGATACTCCTTTATGTACTCTTGTATTAACAAGCCTTATAAGTGAAAAACAAAACAAATATGAAGAGTGGGTATGGTAAATTTAAAGCTATCACTCACCGTCTGCATCCAAGAGTGGGAAGGCAATTGCTCCTACTAAAGCAGAATTATAAAGATAAAACAATTTATTGCAACTGGACCAGGGGGGGCTGTGAGATAAAAACTTCTCTCTTTAGGTGGGCATTGCAGTCCACAGTATGCTCACCCAAACACCTATATGAAGAGCATAATAAAACGTAAGAATTCTAGGTATATATTATATTACTAAACGAACGAAAAATTAAATTACCACTACAAACACCAAAAACTGCGTAATTTCATGCTTATGTGTGCGCGCGCGCGCACAAAAATCTTTATTGTTCAAAACACATGAATTTATGGATCATTTACTACTTTAACTGATGTCTCTATACAGAAATGTGCGAAATCAACATCGAAAGAACCTTAAATAGCGAATTTCGAAATTTCCAAGTACAAGTAATACTTGGAGACGGCTTGAATGGGTAATGAAGAAAAACTTTAATATAAGTTTAACAAAACAGTAAATGTACAACGATTCGACAAGGTTTTGTCATCATCAGGTACAAGTAGTTTACACTGACACAGATATATATATATATATACAGTGTGAAACAAAGAGGTCACATGACCGGATACTGTTGCAAGACTTAGAAGAGATATCTTGGCACCCCAGGGTTTTGGTTTAGAGTAGGGTTGTTATGTTCAATTAAGATAGATTCCTTGATTTTTCGTTTGTTTATGTTTGGTTCTTTGTTTAAAATTATTGTGTTTTTAATAGATATACTATATTTTTTGGAGTTGCAATGGTGGAAATCATGGGACGGTTGTTTATTGTGTTCTGTGAATCTGGTTTTCAATTTTCTTCCTGTTTCTCCGATGTAGAATTATGGGCCGTTATTGCATGTTATTTTGTAAATGACGTTGGTACTGCGTGATTCTAAATAATGTTTGTTTAGTAACGATTTTAATTTAGGGCTTGGTTTTTGAGAGAATTTGACGTTGATAGGAATATTGTGTTTAATAGCTAGATTTGTCCAAGTGTGGATAATTCTTGAGCTGGTTTCAAGAACAAAAGGTAAACTGCACTGTAATGTTCTGTTGTTGAATTTGTTAGTATCAGTTTTGTTCGTGAGTTGAGTTTTGTCGTGGAGAATGTTGGAGAGTTTTTCAACAACAGCTGGTGGAAATTTATTGGTGTGAATGAAGGAATGCTTTATGTGGTTAATTTCTTCATTTATGTAGTCGGTTGAACAGAGTCTTGTGGCTGTGTTTATGAGGTTTTTCAGTGTATTGATTTTTGTGTGGTGTCATGAGCGGAATTTCAGGTGATGTAGAGGACTGTCGTCGATATCTCTTTATTTGCTAACTATAAAGTGTTACTAATGTTTGATTTCTGACATGCCAACTGCTCAAGACAAACGAGTAGATAATTTCTATTTTACAAGCTTGGATACGCTGTATTGTTTAGCCTAATGGTTAGCGTGCTCGGACTGTAAATCCGAGAGGTCGTGAGTCTTGTCCGGTTGTCGCACTGTCAGGCCGCGAGTGCTATAAGTTAGACAGTTAAAGTTAAATCCTTGTCATGCCTTTTCCAAATACGTAGGACCAGTGCTTTTGAACTCGTGTTTAAAGTAGCACAAGTAGGTCAGACAATATCAGTTAAAGAGCTGGCATTGGACGTTGTTAAATAGCTGCCTTCATTCTAGTCATGAGCTAAAAATTAGGGTGCGCTATCATGAGATTGTAGTGGCACAGCGGTATGTCTGCGGACTTACAACGCTAGAAACCGGGTTTCAATACCCGTGGTAGGCAGAGCACAGATAGCCCTTTGTGTAGCTTTGTGCTTAACTACAAACAAACAAATTTCTACTTCTACATTGAGTGGTTTAATGTTTCTAAAGTTTTTAGTTGTTTGCCTTTTAGTAGCTATTAAAGTAAATGTAAACAGACTTAACGATGTAGTAACCGCGCACGTAGCAGCTGTATAATATATAGTAGATACGTTACGCATGTGACACACACAAAAAAAGAAGTAATCACTTAGTACTGCATACTAACACTTGAAAATACAAAAGAAACAGTGAAAGACTAAAACAGAGTTTAACCGAAATGCTCAACTCCCTTTTTCCTATTTCATCTATTTTAACGTTTTTATGTGTTTTGGATATGAGCAACGATTTTTTGTTATTTACGTTACTCACCATCCACCTGTAAATATATATTTACAAAGAATTATTACTCCTTGGCTCTTGTATGATTTGCATGAGGTGATGTAATTGACTGCGTTTTTATTATTTTCTGCAGCTGAACATTATTAGAAACTATAAATTCCTAGACTATCCAGTTTTGAAGAACTTATAGGGTTAAAAAAGTTCAAAATCTTGACCATAACTACTAAAGAGCATCAAAATTTCACTTTGTGATTATTTATCAGACGGATGGTCAGTGTAAAGAGACTTTTGTTAGTCTTCCATTATTCATTAGTATATTTCGAGCAAACTATCAGTCACTTTAGAAGTTAATTAAATATCACACATACGCAGCTACAACCTCTAGCGTATAAAGCAAGAAACTATAATATGAGGTAAACGTTACATAAAGTACAAAAGCATAATGGATTGAAACAACGACTCGAACGAGCGTATTTTTATGCTTCTGATGAACTAAGATATTTCTTTTCACGCAAAAGTTCCCAAATAAGCGATGCTTTACTTTGCTTTAACTATCTCCATCAAGTTTCCCAGTTGTTAATAAAACTGTCATTTTGAATAAGTGCATATTACTTTGTAATATATTTTAGTTTTGCTCGTTTTGTTGTTTATTTTTAAGCGCAAAGATACAAAATAGGATATCTGAGATATTAATCGTTGGGATCGAACACTCAATTATAGAGTTATAAGCCTCCAAGCTTAACAGTTGACGGTCAAAGTATAATAATAATACTGCAACAAAAAACTTAGTGAATAGAGAATAACAGAATAAAAATTAGAGAAATAACTGCTAGAAAGACAAAAGTATGAAACATTGGTTCTGAGTGTTAATAGACAAAAGTTTCGGTACATATACGTATCCATCTATCTAAATATAAAAATATATTCTACACTGTTGAGCTAGAAAGTTATCCAGTTTTGTGATCAGGACCCTTGAAGCAAGCTAACCTACTTTTAATATTTCGAAAGATATCGCAGTGGAGACTGACTCATAGCGCTTAACTATGCAAAGAGACCTCAACTGTAATCTGCTTTTAACCGTTGGAGCACCTAAAGGTGGAAATATCTCTTGACTCTTAACTACTTTAAACCTTCGGAGCACATCTGACCTATTTTAGTTTATGAAACTCGCCCACTTTGAGGTTGCACCTTGTCAAAAACCACCAAGTACTGTAATGTTAACCCGCTCATTCCTACCTTGTTTCCTTACTTTTTGGTGCTCCTATTTCTACTTTCCAATTTCTTATTTAAGTGTTTTTTACACTTGTCTCATAGCTTTTTTGGTACTAAGTCTCGAGAGTGATTAGGCTCTAGGTCTATCCTTCTCGTATCTTCTCTTAGAGCTATCTCTCGACATTTACTGACTTTTGTTGATATCTTTGATATATTTTTCTTCCATCTATTCAGGAAGGCAGCCTTTTCTTTGGCTAGATTAATGGCTAAGGTTTGTTTCGTATATTCAGCATTATGTTTCTAACCTTAACTTTATTCTTGCAGTAATGCACTCTTCACTGGTACAAAACGTTTCAAGATTACCAACATAAGATTTTAGTTAGAACTTAGATCTAAAGAATTTACGTAGTCCACGTTTTTTGTTTTTGTTTTTGTCTAGCTGATACAACTGCAGGCTCACAGAGCGTCCTCACAATAATAGAATATGGCTACTAGTGTATTGTTAGCTTGTTAGTAGTGATGCAAAATGGTTATTGTTATTACTAAGGTTATAATTAAAACTAAGAAAAAACAGTTTTAGCCAAGGTAACGTAACTTAATCATGTGCATTTAGATTTGCATAAGGTAAAAGCATGAGAGAGCTATGCCTTTCCAACAACGTTAGTTATTCAGTCAGTTAGATAGTCAGATTGACAAATTAGTGATTTTGTGAAATTTTTGTTTTTACTCTACCGACTTTCTCAAGTGCTTTGGTGGCTTGTTACTCTGCAGTTGGTTTGTTTACTACTCGTCAGTGTGTGTTAAGTGCTTATGAAGTTTTGTTTACATGCTGTTTGCAGTGTGTTTGAGATTTTAAGTTGTACTGCGCATCTGGCCCAATCCTACTACCGTGCTTATGGGTTGATTGCTATCATTTTATTAATTACTAACTATTATTTATCCTACGATCGGCTATTGATCTTTTGTTTTCTTCAAGAACGTCCTGAGAAGGACTATTTTTGTAGTTTTAATAGTCACCAGAATTCGAGCCTGGGTCGTCTTGATATAGAAGCTCCCTCCCCCATTAGGACTTTAATCAACCACGTTAGTTGAATGCTCTCAAGAGGATTGTCTAGACTTTTTTGAGTTTTGTGCTAGGTTGGATGAATGTGTTATCAGTTAAGTAGATGTAAAAGGCTTTTTTTTTTCTCGTGTATGGTTTATATTCCATTATTTCAATATTATCTCAATGTATTGCTTGGACGTTTTCTCTGGTATGATGGGCTATTGCAGAAAGATTAGTTTTATATAGTCTTGTGAGTATATTATCTTCCTAAATTCTAACTATATTTTAGTTTCTCCGGTGTACTGGAGCCTACGTTCACGGGGATATTGTAAAATAGGCTTTTACTCTCCATTGAGTCTTTAGGCGCTCTGGTGTGTATTAACTGCAATCTATTGTGTTGTAGCTTTTGAATACTGGTTGGACTTTACCCTGTTTACATATCCTCCGTATGTGTTTAGAGATACCTTTCACATAGGGAAATATGATGTGTTTCTGTGATTTTCTTTCTACTTATTCTTGGAGTTTATATTCTTAAATTTCTTCTTTGTCAAGTAGCTAATTTCTAATTAGACTTAGGTGATCGTACAGGCTGATAATTATGGTAACGAATACAGCTAATGGTTTGCTTTTATTTAACTTTTTTGTAAAATTTTGTGTAAAGCTACACAAGGCTTTGTGTAGCTTTGCGCTTAACTACAAACAAACAAACAAACACATAGGGGATCTTTATAATAACAATTGATATAGTTCATATTAAATATTTTCTTCGGTTAGCTAATTATTTAGAACATTGTAGTCTATATTATAGACCGACTCCTCACATATAGCAAATCTTACTAGAAACCAAACGATATCGCATTAATTAAAGTTGGTGAAAAACTACCATAATTCTCACTTGAATTGTTAGGCTAGTTCTTTTGAGAACCAAATAGAGAACGAACGGTTTTATTCTTATTTACTCTTAAATAACACGCATTTCTATATTTCATCATGTATCAGCTGATTAGCACATTATTCAGGAATGACTCATCTAATCTATAACTTACTACACGGTTATTCTAAAGGAAACTCTATATTCAAATGTCATAGGGAACTAAATTTCACCACGAAAGTTTGGACACGGTATATGCTATTTCAAAATTTGTCACAGTAGGTGTTCAATACCATTTCTGTCATTTTCAAACAGCATATCAAATCTATCCCAAATGAAGTTACTACTACTAGCATCATCTGTACCGGACAAATCTCATTTCTGATTTCCAATGGATATTTCCAGATCTTTCATATTTCACAGATTATTTCGGTAAGCATTTCTTTTGAGGAAAGACCGCATCCAACATCTGCTGGTGCAATGTCCGCCACTAACTTCTGTCTAAATGAATGATTTTGTTTTTACTGAAAGTGCCTGCTAGAAGTTGTTCACCGGATGACAGACTGGAAAGAACTGCCCAATCTTTTGAGAAGGTGGTGTTCTCAAGCGCTTGTTTGGGAGGAAAGCGATTTGGGTGTACAGTATAATATTGTTTGAAACACGCTGTGCTATGCCTAAACTTTCCTGAATAAAACTTTAGGTTCTTAACGTGTCTTAAGTGAAATTTTGTTCCCATGAGATATTTAAATATAACCATTTCCTTATGATCAGCCATAGTTTTAATTTACGCATCCTTATGCTTATTTTGCTTAGTGAAATCAATTGTCAATAGCAAGTATAATCAAGTAAAGGCACAACAGGTCGTGAAAATGTTAGAAAGTGAACGCGTTATAAGTGGATTATCCCCAGTAGAGAACGTATTAAATGGATTATGGATTAACTTTCGAACTAAGCTTTTCTCATCCGAACAGATTTTCTTTTATCCCCGAAATATTTCAATCCTGACAAAAGGAAAACCTCCAGTGGGGAACAACTCAACTCTTAGGAAATAATGATAACGACTCTTGGTATTTCTATGAAAGGAAACATATAAAAAATAGCTGCATATATACATATATATTCAGTTATAAAAAAAACAGAAAGAAAAAAGCTCTATATTCTATAATTTATGGTATGGTTTTAAGTTCTTTTGAAACAATATGCACTTTTCCTAAGAAAATTCATTCCGAGAAGTTAATAGATAAAAAATGTCATTGTATTTGCCTCTTCATACTGATGTGATTTGATAAAAATTAATAAGAATAACAGAAAAAAATAAAATATGAACATTCCAGTAGCTAAATAAGCATGTATATTAAGTCTTAGTAGTTAATAAAAACGAACTAACGTAATTTAATAAAGAAAATTTGGCCTTGATAAAGGAGAGTTTGTTAGTCCACAGAGGATAAGCGTAAAGCAAGCCGTGTTTTAAAATGATTAAATCACAGAAAATTAAAACGAATTTTTAAATTAATAAGAAACAATTTTAATATGTTTTCCGCTGAAAATAAATTGTTTTCATTAAAACTAATTTACGTAGATGTACATGTAAGAAATAATGACTACAACCATAATTCAAATCAAAAATATAATTAATACTTATATATATATATGAGACAGTCTTGAATTTCAAACACATTTCTATTTCACTAGTTTGATTGAGTTAAAACTTTAACAGACAAATCTAGGATAGAATGTTAAGAGACTTTGCAAAGACAAATTTAGCCTTTTTGTACTTCAAATGATGCAGTCGAAACGCTCCTTGAAGGAAGTAGCTGAGGTCAGCTTAAGATTCCGACATGATGCTCTCTTAGCTGGACTTACGTGATTACGTGATAAAGTGCAGTAGGTCGGAATTAACAATACAAAGTAAGCACAGCGCCGTTTACACGGACTATGGCTACTGCAAGTCGCGACAGTCGCTGTAAACTAACTGGTTTGTTACGATCGGCGTGCTCCACGGCTCGAATAGCTCTTTGTGGAGCTCGTTCATTTTATAACCTTACGTCCATTAGTATTTATTAAAGCCAGTCAACATAAGCCACCTATTTATCACCTGAGATTGTGATAGGATGGGTTACACTGTCCAGAGCGAGCTGCAATCCAATTGCAGAAAATAATTAGTTCTGTATTAAATTTGCACTCGGTTAACTGCGAATTATGAAGTACCGCTTTTCCCCACGGAAGAACTGTAAATTAGAGCCTGTGTTTCGGCTGAAACCAAATTAAAGACACTGAAAATAAAACTTACCTAGTTCTGAACACATTTCGCATTTTAAACCTTAACTAATGTGCTTAAAACTCACACAATTACTACCCGTCTTTTCAGATAGAACAAATTAAAACCTAATTTTCCTTTCTTTAAGCATTTGAGCCACTTTTCTGCAGATACAACTTTGAAACTAACTCATTTTTTCAGGCTAACCCAATTTAAATGAACAAAGCAAAAGATAGCTTTGTTTGTTTGTAGTTAAGCACAAACCTGCACAATGGGCTATCTGTGCTCTGTCCACCACGGGTATCTAAACCTAGTTTCTAGCGTTGTAAGTCCGCAGACACTGTGCCACTGGGGACGGGGGCAAAGTTAGCTTCCCAATACGTAATCGGAACAGTAATATAAGATGTAGCAAATATATGTTTATGAATGCTTATAAAAACATAATGTTTTATAATTTAATAATCAGAATTTTCTAAAACACAACACATTCAAATAAATGGTCATTTAGAAAACATAATTATTCACTAAAATGATGTTCAATGATTTTTCCTAAACTTAACTATCTATTTGAGAGTTCCTTTTCAGCTCCCATATATTGTTCATAGTCCTTACAAAATGTTCCGAATTAAAATGAATATATATATTTACTATTGTCACAAAATCCAAGAAGCGGAAATTTGTTTGATCATTACATTGCTGTCAGGTAGTAGGTGTTATTTTAGCTAGTTATGAGGTAAATTTCTACTTGACCCCCCTATCTGTGCTCTGCCCACCACGGGTATCGAAACCCGGATTCTAGCGTTGTAAGTCCGTAGACATACCGCTGGGCCACTGGGGGGCTTCTTTCCTTTAAAAACTAAATCCATGTCATGAAATTTTCTTTCTTTCTTTCTTGACCAAATAATGACCACAGACAAGTGAAGCTCAAGCCTTTGTTCTCGTCAACTCCGAGCACTGTCTCTGTGATTAGAACTAAAATAGTGCTTTTCTCCAGTTTCAAATTAAGTAATTTTAAATATGGAAATCATTTGAAACTGAATTTATAAGTTATACTTGTATATAATTATCAGAGCCACGGAACTGCACAGTACAATTACAGCGTGTGTTTGTAACACTGTCTTACTAAATATTAATATTTTAATATGAATACTAACAGTAAGGTCGAGCTGTAAGGGCAAACATGTTTCGTGGGACGAACTCGCGACCCTCAGAGTGCGAGACAAGCGCCCTAGCCATGCCGGGCATATTATATTGATAAAAGCTGGTTTAGGTAGATTTCTTTCAGAAATTATTTTTACTAAAAATTTCAGAGAAGTAGTTGTTTCTTTGTGGGCTTTTTGCTTTGTTTTTTTTTTTTTTTTCAGGGGTGGAAGCTTTTTTGATGTACGTTATAAATATTAAATTATTTTCGTCGGAAAATCATTCCTGTTTTAAAATTAACTTACATAATATTTAATATTGTTTGTTTCCTTTCTTGTTAGTTCAATATAAAGAAAAATCTAATCAAACTTTTTAAAATTTTGAACTTCGTTGGTGAAATATTAAAGCTATTTGCACTTGAAATATAAACTTTCGACCTCTTTTATTGTTTGCCCAGAGGCACAGTGGTATTACTGCGGCCTTAAAACGCTAGAAACCGGGTTTCGATACCCGTGGTGGGCAGAGCACAGATAACCCTTGTGTAGCTTTGTGCTTAATTAAAAAAAAAATATTACTTATAATGTGTAAAATAGAGCTGGTGTATTATTGTTAAGGATAGTTCTATAATTTTTTTTGTAGTTTTTCATTAACAACACTGTTATTTAGTTTGTTAAGGCACTCGCCTCACACTCAACAAATAGAGTGAGAGTCGAACAAAAATACAGGACACTTTTTCCCTAGGTCACACTAAAACTTAAAAGTCACAGTATAGACTGATCGACGCACTAAGTTATTATTATAAACTTTATAGCTGACCGTCTGATTATAGTGTAACTAACTTGTAACTGTAATTTGTGTAAATGAAATTGTTCTTTGCAATACCAAGCCCGACCTCAGCAGTTAGGCAATTGCCTATGGCAGCATAATTAATTTTTTTAAATTATTATCAATCTCTCTCTCTCTCTCCTGCTTGCATTATATTAAGATGTCTGATAAAATATACAAAATGTATTACAATAGGCTACAGTAAATTAAAAACTATCAGTTGTATTTATGAGTGCACTGCCATCTGTGTTATTGCATGGTTCCAAAAACAACCAACAATATATAGTTTTTTGTACACGATCATGGATAACCCTCGTTTCCGTCTTTAACAGAAAGCTCCCCAGTGGCACAGCAGTATGTCTGCTGACTTACAACACTAGAAATCGGCTTTCGATACTCGTGGTGGGCAGAGTACAGATAGCCCATTGTGTAGCTTTGTGCTTAACTTAAACAAAATTAAACTTTAACAGAAAGTACCGCAAACCGGCAGCTAAATATAGATTTATTTTAAAAGGGTTATTTTAATGTCAAAATTATATTAGTGTTGCATATTTTTCTATAGGTATATATGGAACTGTTTGTGAGAACAAGACGCAATGTTCATAACGAAGGAGAAAAAACGAAGTAGTCCGGCATGGCCAGGTGGTTAGGGCGCTCGACTCGCGGGTTCGAATCCCCGTCACGCCAAACATGCTCCCCCTTTCAGCCGTGGGTGCGTTATTATGTGACGGTTAATCCTACTATTCGTTGGTAAAAGAGTATCCCAAGAGTTGGCGGTTGGTAGTGATGACTAGCTGCCTTCCCTCTAGTCTTACACTCTTAAATTAGGGACGGCTGGCTAGTTTTGCGCGAAATTCATAACAAACAAACAAACAAACAAAAAAGCGAAGTACTTGCCGAAAAGAAAATCACGCTTGTACATCCATGGATATGGCCTGAAAAGGGTCACTTGCATGTATACGATAACTTACGATCAATTGTAGCGCGCATGTAGTGGCTACATGATGTTAAAACGGATTTTTCTAGTTACCGGATCGAACAATCGTGGGCTTCATCTACTACATTCAAGTATTAATTAAAACAACAGCCTAAAATAGAGGTAGAGGTCAAGGGTGCACCTCATACTCCCGTGTCACATGACCAAAGAACAATCAGAGACAGACCTCACACTGTAACCAACAGGAACAAATACACAACACACAGAAAAGAACCACACGCATTAAACACCTACAAAAATACCACTCCTCCAGCCAGTATCTACATATGCTGCAGTAGTTCGCCCTCAACCTCGTAGTAAATAAATGTTTTATTCGAACAAACAAACACAGCCACAAATAAAAAGAAGCACAGAAACGCAACCTTACATGACAACTGATCAAATGAATACACAACAGCAAAATAAACCGCACACAGACATACTAAAAACATCCACATCTTCAATCATAAATACAGACAGTAACCATATAATGGAAGCTGCCAAAAACACCTTATTTGATTTCGTTAACGAATATCAAAACCTTCTTAACCAAGAAGATTGCATCACATTACTCCTCACAATAGCCAAGAAACATTTCACACCTATTATTCCATACATAATACAACAATTCATTAGTTCCCTTCTCACCTAAATTTCTCGGTACAACACATCAATATCCAAGGTAGTCTTGCTTCCAAGAAGCACGGGATCGAAGATATAATTACACACACAAATACAGACATATATGTAATTGCAGAAACTATGCTCAACAAATCATATACCCTCAAATTCTCTGGGTACATTTCAACCAGGTTTATTGTTGTAAAGAAACTTAGGGCACGTTCTTGTTTTTTCGTTGTTGCTAGGCGACTGGTGATTCGAATTGTTACATCCTGTTGTTTATTAAACGTCTCGCACCTGTAGAAGGCTTAGGTAATTGAGCTGAAAGCTTGTGCATTAAAAAAAACTAAAAAAAACGAGGTAATAGTCCAAATAAATTACTTAATAGAAATATGAGTACTCACGTTAAAAAAGCCTGAAAAAAAGCATACAAAAAGCAGAAGTTTTCAAAGAGCAATTAAATAACACATTTAAAACACATAACACTGGACAACAAACAATTTTCTAATGGAAAAAAACTCAAGTGATTCGGGGTAGTTTCATGGTACTGATTTCAAAAATGCAGTCAGAATTTGTCCATCACCTGTAGGTTTGGAGTTATTGTAATACCTCGATATTTTATCAGCACTGTGTGAAATACCATGCAATCAACTTAGTACAATAGATTTATGCTGTGAAATTAAGATTACTTGGATAGTTTAATAGGTAAAAGTGATACATTATTGATAATTTAAAACATTGTCTGTATCGTATTAGTGTAAAATTCCAAATATATTGTTCATATATGCTATCTGTTCTCGATATAATTGTAGCGAATTGCACCACTTCTGCTTCATTTCCAGTTTAATATTGGTTGGAGACGGCTTGAATGGGTAATGAAGAAAAACTTTAATATAAGTTTAACATAACAGCAAATGTACAATGTTTCGACAAGGTTTTGTCATCATCAGGTACCTGAAAGCTGTACAATAGGAACACTAAGCCATCGATTCCTGTTGTTCATGCTGTGACTATGAAAGAAACTTACAAAAGCATGCAGATTATACTTGAGGCCATCAAATATGATCACCATAGGTGGAAAATATGTGGTGATTTAAAAGTTATTACACTCCTGCTTGGCCTGCAGAGTGGGTAAACCTAACATTGTTGCTTTTTATGTTCCTGGGACAGCCGAGATGATAAAAATCACTTTAGAAAGAAGGAATGGTCAGTGAGGGAGAATTATTTCTAGTAGCAGAGAAATTTATTGCCCGGTGTAATGAACCAGACCTGAACATTTACTACTTTGATACAATAAATGAGAATATACTACAAAACAAACACATTTTCACATCAAGATTTCCAGCTAATACCATTAACCCTCAAGGTTTTCAACAGACAAGTAATAACGATTATGCTAGCAAAATAACAAATACAATCACAAAAATAGAAGTCATCACATCCATAAAACACAAAAAAAAATCAAAGCATCAGGAGAGGACGGTATACAGGCCATCCACCTCAAAAAGGGCACTCATAGATTGTTTGACCACTTAACAGCACTGTTTAATTTATTCCTCAACTCAGGTTATATCCCAGCCTCTTAGAAGCAAGCACATGTTCTTAAAGGAAGGAAAACCAGCAAATAAACCAGGAAGTTATAGACCAATCAACTTGACCAGCTGCATGGGCAAAATTTTAGAAAGAATAATAAATAATAGATTCTCCACTTTCCAGTCAAAATCACCTAAAGTAAAAATTGCTTCAGAAATTTTCGACAAACCTCATATGATTTATTTATATTCATCGAATCCATAGTAGATAACTTTAGCCAAAACGAATGCACTGTCTCCTGCTTTCTCGATCTAGAGAAAACATTCGACACTGTATCGCATAAAGTTCTACGATTCCGCATAAAACAAATTGAAATACTTATTGGTGTTATTCACTGGTTGTCTAACGTTTTGGAAAATGGAAAATGCAAAGTTAATGTGGAGAACACCTACTCAGAGTACTTTGTTCTGGAGGCAGGTGTTTTCCAGGGAGGGGGAGTTAGCCTTATCCTATTCATCATGTATGTAAGCGACACGCCTTTAACTAATCCAAATTATAATCTTACTTCTGAATTTGCAGACGATGTAACAATATGGAAGAGCTCCAAAACCCCCTCATTAACTGCCACAAAACTTCAACCGGTACTAAACCAAATAGTAGAATGCTGCGAAAAACATAGAATTTAAATAAATGTCCAAAAGACCAAGCTGGTACTATCCTCGAAATATATCAAAACACCTAAGCACACACCCGAATTATACTTACATGGCACTCGTCTCCATACTTCCTTGTCGACAAAATTCTTTGATTAACCTATGATTCCAAATTAACATAAATAAATCATATTACTCAAATCAGAAATAAAGTATGGCAACGAGACAACTATGCTAGGAGACTGTCAAGTAAAAACACAAGAAGAACACCAAAAAGTATTATTAAAATTCATAAACAGTACATACGCCCAGTAACTGAATAAGCCTATCCAGCATGGATCAACATTGCACGTCACATATTAAGAAATTACAAATAATAAACAACTCAATAATCACCACAGCATTCAGAGTACCCAGAACAACAAAATCAGCACTAATGCTCAAATATGCAAACATATACAACCAATCCACGACACTCCTAGATTGCTCGTTCAGATATTTCGACAAAAATTTATACAAAAATGATTTACTAATCTCCATAGATCACTATATTATATATGATGATGACAGCACTAAATATCTCTCTTCACTTAGTATGTACCATAAGA
This sequence comes from Limulus polyphemus, assembly GCF_000517525.1. Lineage (NCBI taxonomy): Eukaryota > Metazoa > Arthropoda > Merostomata > Xiphosura > Limulidae > Limulus > Limulus polyphemus. Next base: position 778,182 of record NW_013665701.1, on the reverse strand, counting down.
AAAAGGCCACCTATGCTAAATCATAAAAATATCACTTAGATTAAGATATCAAAAGGGTATTTAAAAGGGTATTTGCCAACGGAACTGTTTGTGAAGCGTAGGACTGTTACACAGTAAAATTAAGAGAAGCGGCGAAAAGCACTAAACGCTACAAGTTTTACATTCGTGAATATGACCTTGAAAAAGGGTGAAGAAACAATGTAATTACCCGCAAAGTGTTTGTACCCTGATCTGGTAGCGTAGATCATATAGGATTAAAACAGAAAATAAATCAAGGAGGGAGGAAGAGGTCTTCATAGAACCTGGCCCTCCCAGATCGCTACAAACACGACCAAACACCTATCATGTCGAACATCTCACACTTACCAAGACAAAGCAAAAGCATTTAAACAACATCTAGAAAAAACATTCAAAAGATATTCTGACCCAGAAATGAACAATCACTTCTACAACCAAATAAATGGTCATGTAACACACAATAGTAATATTTACAACCATAATTCCCAACACACATTAATAGCACTAACAATAATATTGAACAAGATAACAATCACATAGCCCATCAAGTAATCAAATAAATTAGTAACAGAAATAGTACAATCAATCAAATCAACAAAAAAAGCAAAGCTCCTGGATAATACGGCATACAAGTCAGCCTCCTCAAGAAAGGTACTCAGCAATTGTTTGAACACTTAACTGCACGTTTTAATCTGTCCTTAAATTCTGATTACATTCCAGCCTCTTGGAAGCAAGTGAATGTGTTAATAAACCGGATATTTACCGTCCGATCAGTCTGACCAACTGTATAGCCATAATTCTAGAGAGAGTTATGAGTAACAGACGCTCCACATTCTTAGAGTTTACATCAAAATTACCGGATGTACAAAATGGTTTCAGATAATTTCGGCAAACAACTAACTGAAACCATTATAGATAGCTTTAATAAGTTAATAAAAAGCACAGTCTCCTGCTTCATCGATACTGAGAAAGCTTTCGACACTGTATGGCATAACGATCTAAGATTCAGTATGTCAAAAATGGAACTATCGCTCTGTATTATTCACTGGCGATAAACTTTTTGAAAAACAGTAAATGCAGAATAAACGTGGAGGGCACCTACTCCTGAGGCAGGTGTTCCCCAGAGAGGGGTAGTTAACCCTATTTTATTCAGCAAGTATGTTACCATTATGCCCTTAACAGGTCCAAATCTTGGACTTGCATCCCAGTTTGTGGATAATGTTGCAATTTGGAAAAGTGTTCTCGCACCCTCAGTAACATCTACAAATATTAAACCACGATTAAATAGAATAATAGATTATAGTAAAAAATACCGAATTCGGATAAATGTTCCAAAAGCACAAAACTCACGTGGATCAACCCTTAAACGACATTAGAACCAAAGTCTAGCAATGTACGAACTATGAGTCTGATAGACAAAAACAGAGAAACATATGACAAAAACACTATTAAAATATACATATATCCAATTATAGAATACACATGTCCAGCATGTATTAATATAGCACCTTCACATATAAAACCTAAACTACAAAGGATAAACTATACACAATTTCCTATTCACAACAGCCTTCAAAGTACCAAAATCAACATAATCAAGTTTTCTACATAAATACTCAAATTTACAACCTCTGCCCGACAGACTCTTTCCTAAATAGTTCACTAAATTATTTTGAGAAAAACTGGTGCAAACACGAACTACGAAATATTACGTGGACCAGACCACTATCTCATACATGAGGACAATAGTCCACAGTACCTCTCCCTATTTAACATATATAAATAACAATAATCTAAAGCCACCTACAGGTGGACTTTACGTTTATCAGTAGATTAAAGAACTGCGAGAACATTGAAAGGGTAGTTATGTACAATGCCCTCATTGTGACTCAAATCTAAAAATAAAAACAAAAAAAATCATAAAGTGTAAGTGCACACAACCTCCAAGGAGAGAGGAAGAGGTCAACTTTGCACCTGACTCTCCCAGATCCAATCAATAACAGAGAGAGACTGGGTGTCACATTTGGGCAGAGTTTTTCGTGATTTTAAAGTTTGAAACCTTTATTTTTAGAGAAATCATATCTTTTTGATTCAATGTGGTAAGTATATCTTTTACTTTTACTTGGTTTTAAAATAAATGTGTAAACATTGGCCCAGCCCAAGTAACTAGTAGTAAAGTTGTACTCTGTATCGTGAAGCCGCACATAAGAATGTTTGCTCAAATAAATGCATTTGAAATGTCAAGTAAAGTTGTATTTACTGCATTTGCTATTTTTAATTAGGATTTCATGTTCACATATTTAACAAATTTCATTTTTACTTCATACATTTATTTATCTTTATTTCAAGTTTGTGTTTGAATGTGCCCTAAGTGTTTATATTGAGCTGATAAAACAACAAAATCAACAACATGAGTAAATGTTCAATTATCTGCAACGTACACAGAGCGTCTTTCGTCTCAATGACTCAGCATAAATGGATTTGGACATTACTGCAGAAACGATAGTAAGAAAAGTGCTCGTATGTTAAAATACCACTTGCTGATTAAATATAAGCTTAAAAATAGACAAAATTTACACTTTATGGAACAATAAAATGTTATTAGAGATTTTTAGGATTATGTACTAAAACATAAAAGTAAAAAGTTCAAATTTAAACAAATGTAAGATTTAAATTATTTCTTATAAAAACAATTTCTTAATGCAATGACTCCAATATTTCATCTACTAGTTATATTTTTGGAACGAAATATGATGAAAACTACGTAACCTACTTCAAAACGAGGTAGCTGTGTTTTAACAGTCTTTCTACAATAAACTCAAATGTAACAAAATGAAATGCTACTTGTTAAATTTTAATCCAGTTCACTGAGGACGAGCCTGAAGTCAGTTTGTTAAGTTTTATAGCTAAAACATTATCTCGTAAAGTCTCAGTGAAATTAAGTTTATATTACTTCTTTTCTTTCTTAGTGGGAAGAGGTTGTTGATCAAATGATAAACCAATCAACTTTCACATTATTAATGAATATCACGCTAACATAGATATCGCTCATAAGATATCATGCACATATCATCTAAATGTCTCAAAGTACATCAGGCATAGTCCAATTTGTTGTTTTGGTCGTGAGAACCTATCTACACTTTATCCACTGCAAATAATCGAATCCTGGATTTTTAGTGTTTTAAGTCTGTAAACTTACCACTGACCCATTGGAGAACCATAACACAAATACATATCATGAACACATGCAAAAACTGATTGAAAATACATATCATACACATATAACCTAGTTCTCTGTAACTACATATTATACACACATAACCTAGCTGTTTCTAACTGCATATCATACTCATGTAACCTAGTTCTCTGTAACACCTATTATACACATATAACCTAGCTGTTTCTAACTGTATATCATACACATGTAACTCTGTAACTACATATTATACACACATAACCTAGCTGTTTCTAATTGTATATCATACACACATACTCCACGCAGTTGTTTGTGACTACATACTATACACATGTAATCCAGATGGTTTTAGTTACGTGTGTAACCCAGTTATCTGTAACTGCCTGTTATACACTTATAACCTAGCTGTTTCTAAAAGACATACCTTATGCAGTTATTTGTTACAACATACCATACACATGTAATCCAGCTGGTTTTAGTTACGTGTGTAACTCAGTTACCTGTAACTGCCTGTTATACACTTATAATCTAGCTGTTTCTAACAGACATACCTTATGCAGTTATTTGTTACTACATACCATACACATGTAATCCAGATGGTTTTAGTTACATATGTAACTCAGTTACCTGTAACTACTTACCGATACAGGTCCTGCACTTCCGTAGAGAGGAATAATATACAAGTTTCAACATGTCAAAACACGATTCTAGGAAACATGGGGTTCATACTCTTTGCGTCATTTTATTAGATAAATATATAGTGTAGTGTTCACAATTACCTTCATTTTCCGTCTTTTTTCATTCCGAAAATTAATACCCTGTCTTTGTTCACTTCCCATGACTCATATGAAGCTAATGGAGTACACTTGTTTATCTCATTCAGATCGCTACATGTGAACGTATGCTTCAAAATTACATCTTTATATGATGATATCAAACATTCTACTTTGCTGATAGAGAACTGAAAAGCAAGATATACAACAATAAATGTACTTACATGGACAAGCAATAGTGCAGAAACAGCTTCCCAATTCCCATTTATACACAACAGCATGATAAAAAATAGAGATTTTGATCTTGAATGCATGGTACAATATTTTAATATTACACATACAATATTGCTTTGATATCTGAAAAGTTTTGTTTCACCAAAACAAGACTTTTAAGATATTAAAACAATATTGTATATGTAGTATATTTATTGATTTGCTACAATAATAGTCATCTTTTCCAGCACTGCTAGAGAAAATAATACTTATCATAAAAAAATCAAAACCTATTACCTATACAACATTTTTTTAATACCTAGAAAGTCTCGTTTCATCACTGGACCATAAAAAAATCCAGAAATTCCAGATAGCGTAATTACTAAGATTAGAAATGAATTTTCCAAACCACATGCATTATGTATTATCTTCTAACAAAAATACAGAAACAGTTAAAAATACATTGTTCTAACTATATATATAGTGTAAGTAGTAATTTCCTGTTTTAATCAAAAGTAGTGAACGCCAAAAACAAAATAGTACTCAATATGATAAACACGTGGGCTTAAACGATAGTAAACGACAAAAATAAGTCGGTAATTCGAGGGTTAAACGTTCAAACAGTTCACATTTTACTTGGATGTTTAACTCCTAATTCACAGCAACGCGTTGATCTTATTGTAGTCTCTGCCCATCACAAAAAGAAATGAATACGTTTCAAATAATATATAGATCTAAATATTTATAATTGTATTAATAGTTATCATACTAGTAAAATGTTAAATAATTATATTAATTTATGAGAAGATTTACATATATGTGAATATGGTATTTAGTTGTATATACCACTCACATTTTAGCGACAAGCGAGATGGAAAACGTGCGTTAATTAGGCTCATACTAAAGCAGTTTTTATTTGTCTGTCTGTTGTAAAACACAAAGCTGCACATGGGCTATATGTGCTCTGCACAGCGGACATCAAAACTCAATTTTTAGCGTTATAAGCTTACTGCCTTACCGCTGAACCATCGGGGGGGGGGGCATTAAAATAGCTCATGACAGAAGTTGGAAAACGTTTTAGAGCTTCAAGAGTGATAAACTTTATTTTTGTAATGTTTCACTCACGCCACTAAGGGATTCAGGGCATTGCATTAAGAGCATTGTTATTACACTTGGTCTAGTGTATGTCGCTGGCGAATAAGACCTATCACTCAACACCGGAGATTATTAGGCTAGTGTCTTTATAGTATTGCTACTTAACGTCAGTCATGTGTGGGACACAGCGCTATATCGTACATAACAGATAAACTAATTGGATTAGGCTTCGCCAGTTCGTTGTCAGGCAGCGTTTAGCTTAACGTCAAATGTAATAGAAAGATGTTCCTGCTAAAGTCAATAGAATATAGACACAACAGTCACATGACAATTACATTGAACAAAATAGAAGTGAACTTAACGTTAAACACATAGTGATCTAAAATATGTTTAAACCTCAATAAATATCTGTGAGTATCAAAGTTCTCAGTGGGTTGTGGTCTTTCTTTTAGCTTTCTGTCACATATCTTACTCAGCCATACAACTTGATCAAGGAATGAATTGTGATTCTTATTCTTTTTTTTATACAGTTATGAATGTCGATATAAATGATAAAACTTTAAAAAAAGGTTATATAAAATGTTCCGGACTTTAACTACACGAAACATAATATACTAACAAATGACGGTAACGCAAATCGACACCTACTTCCCCACAAACAACTACTACAAATAAATATTAACATGTAAAATGGAACACATTTTGTTCAGAAAATAATCCTTTTTTGACGTGACTGTATAGTGTTACCCCTTTTATCGTATATTATTAGCAGGAAATATTGTTTTGAATTATCGAAAAAAAATAAGTACATTGACCACCAAAAACTAAGTATGCCAAATTTTAAAGAAATACAGGAAACCGTTGTGATGCTACCAAAAATCTAGAACTTTCCGAAATCACTAGAGATTAGAAAATATTTTTGTTATATAATAATATCTGTGTCTTGTTGTTGATCTCAATATATAAATAAGATTTGCAGTTACTAAACGAATTATTATAAAATATTACATTAATATATTATTGAAAATTAACATTATAGATTAGTGATTTCCAATATGATTATTATATAAATACTAAACATGAAAACAAATATAAAGTTGAACATTAGTGTATTGTTACTGGCAACTATCACAGTTGCAACTTTCTGTCATTAAACTTGAACATTAGTGTATTGTTACTGGCAAATATCAGAGTTGCAACTATCTGTTACTAAACTTGAACATAAGTGCATCATTACTGACAAGTATTAGAGCTGTAGCTTTCTATTATTGAACTTGAACATTAGTGTATTGTTACTGACAAATATCAGAGTTGTAGCTTTCTGTTACTAAACTTGAACATTAGTGCATCATTACTGACAAGTATTAGAGCTGTAGCTTTCTATTATTGAACTTGAACATTAATGTATTGTTATTGACAAGTATCAGGAGTGTAGCATTTTCATACTAAATTTACACATTGTTGTATTGTTACATCAAATATCATAGGTGCTGATATTTGTGTCTAAACTTGAACATTATTGTATTGTTACTGACAATGATCAATTTGAACATTAATAATAAATGATAAATCAATGATAAACTTCAATATTGTTGTATTGTAACAGAAAAATATCAAAGATGCAACTTTCTATCACTAATGTCAAAAAAACGCTGTTGTATTGTTACTGACCAACTATCAGAGCTGTAGCTTTCTAACGATAAATTTGAATACTGGTGTATTGGTACTGACAAATATGAGAGATTTAGCTTTCTTTACTAATAATGAGCATTAGTTTATTATTACTGACAAGTATAAAAGATATATTTTTATACTATTGAACTTGTGTTGACAAATATCATGAATATAGCTTTTTGTTAGTAAACATAAGCTTTATTGTATTGTTTTTGACTAACATTATTACAGTAAGTTTGTAATCCTATACTTCAATACTGTTTCATTGTTACTGAAAAATATAAGAGGTATATCTTTATCCTATTGAACTTGTGATGCCAAATATCAGACGTGTTGATTTTTGCTACTAAACATGAGCTTTATTATATGGTTTCTGACCAATATTAGTGGAGTAAGTTCGTAATTCTGTACTTTAACATTGTTGCATTGCTTCTTACACACAGACACATACATGTATGTGTGTGTGTGTGTGTGGTGTATATTTTTGTTACTGAACTTGAACGTTATTTGTTAATTATAATAATTTATTTCGTTGTTACAATAATGTATGTTAATAGCTATTTATAAAATCCACACAATGTGAAATAAAATGTAACTAAAAGAAACACCTTATAATATGTATTTGTGAAGATACAATTAAGAGCCATTAATTATTATAACTCAAAAAATGGTAATAAAATAATACAAGTTATTCTAAGTTTAAATAATTTTAATTTATGTGTATATATATATATACATGCATGTGTACATAACTATATAGATATATATATATTGTTGTATACACGTATTTACACATATCTTTATATATAGATATATATATTGTTGTATACACGTATTTACACATATCTTTATATATAGATATATATATTGTTGTATACACGTATTTATACATACCTTTATATATATATATATATTGTTGTATACACGTATTTACACATATCTTTATATATAGATATATATATTGTTGTATACACGTATTTACACATATCTTTATA
>NW_013665701.1:768575-770208 GCF_000517525.1 Limulus polyphemus | reverse complement strand
GTTGTATACACGTATTTATACATACCTTTATATATATATATATTGTTGTATACACGTATTTATACACACTTTTATATATATATATATATATATATTGTTGTATACACGTATTTATACAAACCTTTGTATATAGATATATATATATATTGTTGTATACACGTATTTATACAAACCTTTGTATATAGATATATATTGTTGTATACACGTATTTATACAAACCTTTATTTATTCACATAAACATAAATTTGCATATATTTATTTTAAATTCTGCTGAGTAATAAATCTGTATATTTTTCTATTATTTTATTTTAAAACTATCTTGATAAATTATTACGCGTAAGTGATACCTGATATTGACTTGTTTGTTTATTATTAATACAACTTGGTAAAACAGAATAATTTTTATTTGGTGTATTGTATTGGTATTATGTGCTACTTTTTATAATGTTTATTATAATATTGTAATCATATAACACATATTAATAGTTGCTGACAAATATCGTACACTATATTTCTATTATAGCTTGAATCCTGATATATTTTTACTGACAAATATTAGAAGTATGCCTTCCTATTACTGAGCTTGAACATTTGTATATCATTGTGTTATTACTGACAAATATCAAAAAATTAACTTTCTGATGTTCAACTTCAACAAGGAAGTTGTGAATATACTCAATTCAAAGCATCTGTTTCGTTCCCATCTGATTCTTTTTTCTTTTTTTGGAGTTCAGGTATTTTGTTTTTATTAAAGAACATTGCATAGGTTTTTCTTTTCAAATTTGACAAACTTATAGTAAGGGTTGTAAAAAAATGAAAATGTTACCTTTTACAGCTTGCTTGTTTATATACAATTAATAAAAGCCGAATAGTTAAAAATGTTAAATATTACCCATTAGTGTTGCATATTTCTTATTTTCTTTTAGAACTTTCGCGCAAAGCTACACTTAGCCGTCCCTACTTTCAAACTAACGGACTAGAGGGAAGATAATTATTCAATAGTATTCACCGCCAACCCTTGGACTACCCTTGTCTGTCAGATAGTGGAGATTAACAGTCACTGTTTTAACGTTATTCAACAGTACCCACCGCCAACTCTTGGACTTCCCTTGTCTGTCAGATAGTGGAGATTAACAGTCACTGTTTTAACGTTATTCAACAGTACCCACCGCCAACTCTTGGACTTCCCTTGTCTGTCAGATAGTGGAGATTAACAGTCACTCTTTTTAGCGCACTCACGAACCAGTTGCACATGTAAACAAAACAAAAAACTCGACGCTTAAAAATTTCACATTTATTATTGTACCCAAAATAATGAAAGTCAATTTAAAAAAAAAATTCATGTTACTGTTTATTATCACACGTAAACAATGAATTGCAGACAGATTACTGCCGTTCATCGTTACATTGTAAGCAATGAAAAATGGGTTTGTAAAATGTTACATGCTACCCGTTACTGTACCACGTGTAAGGAAAGAAAACATGACATATCAGTTTGTTATAGGTGATCGTTTATCGCGGTGGGGCCCGGCATGGCCAGGTGGATAAGGCGCTCGACTCACAATCTGAGGGTCGCGGGTTCGAATCCGCATCCCACCAAACATGCTCGCCCTTTCAGCCGTGGGGGCGTTAT
>NW_013665701.1:763908-767753 GCF_000517525.1 Limulus polyphemus | reverse complement strand
TTGTTATAAACACTTGATTGTTTTCGTGCTGCTATGTGAAACAATCATGTTTTTAACATAAATATTGTTATAAACACTTGATTGTTTTCGTGCTGCTATGTGAAAGAATCATGTTTTTAACATAGATATTGTTATAAACACTTGATTGTTTTCGTGCTTCTATGTGAAAGAAACATGCTTTTAACATAGATATTGTTATAAACACTTGATTGTTTTCGTGCTTCTATGTGAAAGAAACATGCTTTTAACGTAGATATTGTTATAAACACTTGATTGTTTCGTGCTGCTATGTGAAAGAATCGTGCTTTTAACATAGATATTGTTATAAACACTTGATTGTTTCGTGCTGCTTTGTGAAAGAATCATGTTTTTAAGAGATATTGTTATTAACATTTGATTGTTTTGATGGTGCTTTGTGAAAGAATCGTGTTTTTAAGAGATATTGTTATTAACATTTGATTGTTTTGATGGTGCTTTGTGAAAGAATCGTGCTTTTAAGAGATATTGTTATTAACATTTGATTGTTTTGTTTTCTAACAACAAAAATGACGTGCGGTTTTCCGTTAAGAATTGAATATATATAAATACATTGTTGGGTGGTGAAGTCACATTTTTGTGATGAGTTCCGGTTTAATCAGTCCAGGAATTAGTAGGACATATTAGAAACGAATCGCTCTTCACCTGACATAAATTTCAAAATGTTGTTTTTTATGCAGTGTTGACTTTGAATTTATGTTATGAAATGTCTTAATGTATTAATATTATTACATGTATGAAGATTGCATAACATTCAAAACAAAGATTGTGTATTAGTCAACAAGTTTTTTTTATCCACAACAATTAAGTTATTTTTAACACAAGTTTTTTTTCTTTTTTTTTTTTTTTACTAGTGTAAACTCGCGTTATAGTGCTTACTCGCCGCTTGTTTCGTTCTGTTCAAAGATATTTTAGTCCCTTTGTTGTATTGGATTCAATTTTGCTCCCAACCTTACTATTCTGATTGCTAGTGAGTATTAGTAAAATATGTTTATACTGTGAAGCTGGAAGAGTTGTGAGTATTAGTAAAATATGTTTATACTGTGAAGCTGGAAGAGTTGTGAGTATTAGTAAAATATGTTTATACTGCGAATCTGGAAGAGTAAAATTGCATATCGTGACTATTAATTTATGCGTTTTTGTATCTTAATTTGACTTAAGTTACATTCACGCAGTCAACATTAAATGTGACTGGTTTGAGTATTAGTAAAATATGTTTCTACTGTGAATCTGGAAGAGTTGTGAGTATTAGTAAAATATGTTTATACTGTGAATCTGGAAGAGTTGCAACTCTTCCAGCTTCACAGAATAAACATATTTTACTAATACTCGCAACTCTTCCAGATTCAAAGTATAAACATATTTTATTAATACTCACAACTCTGAATAAAGCAACTCTTGAAGCCTCTATCTCAAGACAACTCCGCAAATTTCTTTTCTTCAAACAACAACAATTCTGACTCTAGTTGTGTACTTTGTATTGAATTTCTCCTGAAATTTCATCATAATGAGAAATAATCAAATTCGAAAAACTATGCTTATATAAATATACATGCCTAACTCTATCTTAAGTTTGTTAGGAAACTTGTAAAATAAGTTTAAACATCGCAATGTTCTTCGCTAAAAATCTGGGTTCGATATTTGCAGTAGGTACAGAGCAGATAGCCCATTGTGAAGCTTTGGGCTTAAACTGACCTGGCCAACAGTGTCGGTCTGTAAAGGTTCAAAGCAAGAAATCAACCGTATTTTTAGTTGTAGCTCCTCTTATAAACTACATAAATCCCGAAATGTAAACGCTATGAAATGAACCCACCAACTAGTGACGAAAAACACACCTAGTTTAATTCCTAATTACTGGCACATTCACTGTTATCACAAAAAGCTATTCTCTCGTGAGCATTTGTTACTTAATATGCTCATTACCCATCACTTTGTGTCACAACTCCCTGAGTCCACTTACCTTTTAATTCAGTATGGAATTGTATCTTATATACCTTATACCCATAACCCTTACTTTAAATTATGTCTAATAAGTATAACCCGTATATATTAATATTTGAATGTAATATCTCATGTAAATTACGAAAATCTAAGATAAATAGGAAAAAATATATAATTGAATACATGATGGTGCAGAACACGACAAGAAGAAAAAATAAACTCAAATTAAAATAGTCAGTTTTATGCGCTAAAAATAAATGTTATATTATTGAACACAATCAGTGACACACAATATTTAGAGTTGTTTTGTCACAAGGTGTTGTTTTCCCCAGCCATGTAAAAAGAAAATCCTTAATGAGTTTTGGGGACAACATTCTCATAGTTGTTATACTTCTCTAAAACGTGTAATACATGGGACTAAATCCCTACATTTTTCTCAGATTTATACAAAGAGACACAACGATTTTACAAAGCTTAGCAAACATAGGCCTTATTCTGTTCAGCTCTTCAAGTAAACCTCAATATTTTGTAAAAGGCTATTCGCAACGGTTATCTATTGGGTATAAGAGTTCATCTGTACGTGGGTAATCTTCATAAAAATATTTAATGACACAATTTCTTATTGACTGAATTAAGAAGATTCATAAACATCAGACAATAACATCATTCTACAAAAACTAGTTTCTTAAAGGAATGTTAGACTTAAATGAAGTTTTATATTGTAAAATCTTTAATCTAAACACACAAAAACTAATCCAACACAATTGATTTTGTACGTGTTTAGAATACCTCGTTAAGTTTAAAGCCCATCTCCGCTGGCACCGTTCAGGCTCAACAACGACCAATAAAAATCCGGGAAGGATCATGTGACTTTGAGTAACGCCCACTTGTAATTCTGACTCCAAAACAGGCTATCTTAAAACATTGCACTCATAACTTATGTATAATATAAAAGTTTCATTTGCGCCTAACGTTCAAAAGTACCTATAAGAGGATAACAGTAGAATTAATACATCACCGAATTAAGTATTTTCCACTGCTGTTTTAGGTGGTTTTCGTTTTGCAAGTTGAGTGTCATGAGTACAGGACATGTTGCACAGTCCTGGTCCGAAGAACCGCCTGTAGATCGCCGACCGGCTGAAGCGTCTCGAGCTTGTCGGGCGCTCTTTGGGCCAACTGATCGGGAAGAAAATTTACGGTTTGTTCGAGAGGAGATGGATAAAATTAACAACCTGGACAGAGAAAGGTGGAACTTTGATTTTAAAAGCGAAACTCCTCTCAGTGGACGGTACGAATGGAGTAAAGTTGACAAACATTCCAAGCATCAAGTAACAAAACAAACTTTTATTCAGACTATGGTGATACAAAGTAATAAGGACACGGCTATTCCTGATAAAGTCAACCTCGTCAAAAGTGATTCTGTACCGGATAATCTTGTTGCTCCAGAGGACCATGATCTAACACGAAAGCCAAGACAGACACGAATAACAGGTAAAGCCATCAGTCATCATAGCTCTAGTTTTGTATTCTTTGAGAAAACGACATAAGTTTATTCAATATAAGCACGTTAATATCTATTAAATCATTCCATATGTTAATTCCATATAAATACAACGTTAATATATATTAAATCATCCATAAGTTTATTCAATATAAACACAACGTTAATATCTATTAAATCATTCCATATGTTAATTCCATATAAATACAACGTTAATATATATTAAATCATCCATAAGTTTATTCAATATAAACACAACGTTAATATATATTAAATCATCCATAAGTTTATTTAATATAAACACAACGTTAATATATATTAAATTATCCATAAGTTTATTCAATAACAACAACGTTAATAATATAAT
>NW_013665701.1:762059-763887 GCF_000517525.1 Limulus polyphemus | reverse complement strand
CAATATAAACACGTTAATATATATTAAATCATCCATAAGTTTATTCAATATAAACACGTTAATATCTATTAAATCATTCCATATGTTAATTCCATATAAATACAACGTTAATATATATTAAATCATTCCATATGTTAATTCCATATAAATACAACGTTAATATATATTAAATCATCCATAAGTTGAGTCGATATAAACACGTTAATATCTATTAAATCACTCCATAAGTTGATTCGATATAAATACAACGTTAATATCTATTACATCCTCCATAAGTTTATTCAATATAAACACGTTAATATCTATTAAATCACTCCATAAGTTTATTCAATATAAACACAACGTTAATATATATTAAATCATCCATGAGTTTATTCAATATAAACACAACGTTAATATATATTAAATCATCCATAAGTTTATTCAATATAAACACGTTAATATATATTAAATCATCCATAAGTTTATTCAATATAAACACAACGTTAATATATATTAAATCACTCCATAAGTTGAGTCGATATAAACACGTTAATATCTATTAAATCACTCCATAAGTTGATTCGATATAAATACAACGTTAATATCTATTAAATCCTCCATAAGTTTATTCAATATAAACACGTTAATATCTATTAAATCACTCCATAAGTTGATTAGATATAAAAACAACGTTAATATATATTAAATCATTCATTAATATTCGATATAAGAGTAACTGCTTTAGGCGGTGGGTGCTGCCGACTGGGTGCCTTCCCTCTGATCCGCAGTTCAAAATTAGAGACGATTAAGCCTGAACAATCGGGGTTTCTTTACTTGGCCGTTTAGCCCACTGTATGTATAAAGGTCGTTAAGGTAAACAAACAAGTTGACAATTTTTTTTATAATAAACAATTCCTATGAAGAGGTAACAGTTTTATAAGAGTGTTGAGCCATGTAGCATATACATAAGAAAGCTAAACTTTAGACGCTGCTAAATATATGAACTGCTAAACTAGTAGGCATACATCCCGATATCGGAAGTTTTCCTGATACTTTTTAGATGTTTTTTTTTTTTTTACAACCCATCTTGATATCTAATTAATAGCATTTCTGCATGACGTGAGCAAAAATGGACGGGTTTGAGCTGCTTATACGATATATCATTTAGCTTAATTTTTGAAGCAGTCATTAACTCTGAAAAAAGTAATTTGTTTACGTACTTTACGGTTTAACTCTGAAATAAGTAATTAGTTTACGTACTTTACGGTTTAACTCTGAATCATCATCTAAAGTGATATTCTTAGAAGAGATAATGGATGTGTTATGTTAAAAATACTTTTCCTTGTCATTGTTGAATTATCGTAAATTTCAAGTGTTTTGTGTATTGTCGTATGTAAGATAGATTCAGTATAATATAATATTAATTCATACCTCTGTTCATGTTGCTATGTTATTGATTTTGTTGCTGATCCCGATTTTAAATGCAATATATATATATACTATCATAACTTTTGTAAGACTAATTTTTCTTCATCCTAAACTATTATTATTAGACGTTTTCCGCCCTTTTTCCAACTGTTTATTCTAATTTTCATTGAATTGTTGTATAGTGTGTAACAGAATAGTATTTTTCATTATTCTGTTTGTTATGGCTTTTGATCACGTGACAAAAGTCGTGTTTCCATAAATTTCAAGTCGAGCGTGGTCTAATAGCTATAGTTAGAGTGCTCGGTTTGTGAATCTGAGGTTTCATGGCCGCTTTCTGTTATTACAAAAACGAATTCTGCACTTTGGAGCCATAAGTGTACTATAAGAGTTCAAGGGGCATTGTTCGGTCTGATAATGG
>NW_013665701.1:728776-761059 GCF_000517525.1 Limulus polyphemus | reverse complement strand
GCCTACCTTACCTCTTGTCCACGGGTTAGCGGTGAATATTATTAACTGACTGCCTTACCTATAGTCCATCAGTTCAAAATTAGAGATGGCTATGCCCAAATAGACCTTGTATGGCCATGCCTGAAAAAAAAGGAAAAAAGACCTAATTCGATGCCTGTATTTTCCAATGTTGTACATCTTAGGTTATTTCAGTAACAGAACGTTGTAATTGACGTGAATATACCATAAATTGATGTTTGTGTATACAAAAGCACATTGAAGTATATACATACGATCTGATGTACGTGTAGATGTTATTCTCCTGCATAATATCGTATTGACAGGATGTACTCAAAGGTCGAAAGGATGATACGCCGCCTCTCCAGGATATCGAGCTTTAAACAAGCTCGAAAAATCCGGGATGTAGAGTTCCGGATTTAATGGACATAGTACACACGTGTATCCTCTACAACAACACTACGTCGGTAAGAGCAGCTGGATTTGGTTAATGACAGTTTAATAACTATTATATGAAAACCTTGCAGCGCATGTGTTTTGATTTCAGATGAATCTTTGCAACCATACAACCTATCTCTGACTGACTCAGTTTCGAAACTCAACTTTATTCCTCTTAAGTGAGGATTTATAAACTATGTTAGACATTAGGGGCTTGAACCAATCAGTGATGTGTCACTATAATACTAGGATCATTCATCTACAGTATTCTTCTGCCTTTGATTGAGCTAAAACCACAGCCAAACCAAATTCATTTCTAAAGATCTATAATACTAAGATCATTCATCAACAGTATTCTTCCTCCTTTGATTGAGCTAGAATCACGGCCAAACCAAATTCATTTCTAAAGATTTAACTGAATAAGTTCACGTTTTGTATTAAAATGATTTAGCACTAGAAACCTAACCTTCCGACGAAGTGGGTAAAACACGATAATTTTTATCTGAAACACGTAAAATGAGTAACGCCACAATATTGATTCAACAGAAAGTGAACATGGAATGGAATGAATCTGGACTTCTATACATATGAAACTATCACTTCTGTGTTACACAAGATCTAAGTGGTTATTCTTCCATTAAGTGTGATAGTTGTAATTCTCGTATTACACGTTACATTTGTCATCATTCTACCATTACAAGTCATTATTTTTCAACGAAAATAACCAAGTCGTTATTATTTCACTACAAGTCAGTGAAGTTTGGTGTAATTACTCTTCTACTGTGGTTATTATAAACTGTTGCTCTTAGGTTTAAGTTGCCCAACGAATAAGATTCGACACCCACCCCCCCCCCCCCAAATAAACAAAACAGAAATCAAACAAATTGTTCTCAGTGGCAAATTATTCGCAGTTTTCAGCTTAAAACCATCTGCTTTTTATTATTCTCTCATTTTTCTATTTTCTTGCTTATTGTAATTATCAGGAAAGTTGTCATAGACGGGTGTATTAGCTAAACATTAACTAGTATTGTAAAAAAGAAAGAGTTAAGTTAAATCGTAAAGTTCATTGAGAAGGAGTTCATTGACTCTTGAAATATCACAAACAAGGCTTTTCTCTTGCGCGTAATTAGAAATACGGCCCCACATGGCACGACTCTTCTCAGTGACGCTGCTAAGCGTATATGTACTTCTGCGTTGACATCGCGTGAAACCCTTTTTTTTATTGTAATCGCGTCGACATTCGCGTTACGTACTTAGCTTGACTAAAGTTTCAAACCAAACAACTCACTCTACCTCAAACACAATTATGGATTTATGAAATGACAACTTTTTTGGAGAAACGTATAAACAGCAATCAGGAAAGAGCTGTGGTATCTGTATGTATTCTTACGACAGTTGTATCTGATGCGACAAAACATTAATTGTAATATTTCGTACATAATGGAACAAACTGAATTTTTCTTTTAGGTAAGAAAAAAGATATAATTGAACATTTTTCTGCTATTATTCGATATTTAAATATTTTATTACTGCACTGCTGATAATACTTGAAACGGTTGTTTAAACATGGGGATTGTGTCAGGTGAATAAATGGTTGCTAATCTTCAACTAAACTATAACGTTTTTTTTCCCAAGACACGAAATAAACGCATTTAAGATACAGTAAAATCATAAACAGATGAAATGTGTTAAACCATCGCAAAAAGTTAAACACTGGACTGCTTTAGTAGTTGTTGTGCTGAATTAGCTTTACAGGGCGTTCACCCATAGCTCGTGTTCACGTGGCATGGAAAAACTGACTTGTAACCCTATTTCGTGAATCACTTGCGGGGTAGCGTCACAAGTGAGAGTGAACGTTCTTATTATTCCCCATATCTACAGAACCGGTTTCTGTCCGTCTTTGTACCTTGTATAATAAGATCTCGAATTCAGGAGTTTGAAGTATACCTCCTGCAGTGAAATCAACAGAACATTGGCCTTTGAGGGTTTATCCTTTTTTTTTTTCACTACACTCCCTGGTGCAATAGAAAGGTCTGTATACCTGTCATAGAAGGTCCTGACGTCAGACAGTTGATTACAGGAGTAAGAAAAGGTGCTAAAGCACTGAAAAAAGTTTTTTAGGTAAACACACACAAAAAAGTTACGAACTCAAGGTTAATTTTAAAATGACGGGATAAAAAATAAATTGATCGTCTTCAGGCTTTCTTTCACTCGACACCTTCTCTTGTGGGAAGTATTGTACAACTCACTACCGTACAGCAATCGCTGTCACGGTTAGTAACCTATACAACTATTTGTTATCAAACCTAGATCCTCTTGGCATGCAACAATATGTAGAATCATAAAACAGATCCTATTTTCCCACACCAATGTGCAATAATATTTAGGTCTATACAACAACATTCGTTATCAGGGTTAATATACTAAAATGTACTAAAAAAGTAGCTAACTATTAATTAGATTTAGGCTCACAATAACGTGTACAATTATAACACAAGGCTTTTACACAACAAAGGATTATCATACTCATAACTTACCAGAACACAACATGCATGACGCACTACAATAAGGTATTATTATACCTGGATTCGATTACTGCACAACAAAGTATTATCATACTCATAATTTACAAGCACGAAACGTGTAGAACCGTAGCATGACGTACTGCAATAAAGTGTTATTATACCCGGATTTTATTAGTAAACAACAAAGTATTAGCATACCCATAATTTACTAGTACGCAACGTGTAGAACCGTAGCATGACGCACTGCAATAAAGTGTTATTATACCCGGATTTTATTAGTATACAACAAAGTATTGGCATACCCATAATTTACAAGCACGAAACGTGTAGAACCGTAGCATGACGTACTGCAATAAAGTGTTATTATACCCGGATTTTATTAGTATACAACAAAGTATTAGTATACCCATAATTTACTAGTACGCAACGTGTAGAACCGTAGCATGACGCACTGCAATAAAGTATTATTATACCCGGATTTTATTAGTATACAACAATGTATTAGCATACCCATAATTTACTAGTACGTAACGTGTAGAACTGTAGCACGAAGCACTGCAATATAGTGTTATTATACCCGGATTTTATTAGTATACAACAAAGTATTATCATACCCATAGTTTACTAGCACGCAACGTGTAGAATCGTAGCATGACGCAAAGTAATAAAGTGTTATTAGCAATGTGTAGAATCGTAACACAAGGTCACAGGTTATCACACTCAAATTATGCTGTTACACACTGATAAATCTTCAGAAATGCAATACCCACCTTATATTGTCATACCCAGATTTTGTTGGTACACACCGTGTAAAGCAGCTAGTCATCACTACCCACCGCCAACTCTTGGGACACTCTTTTACCAACGAATAGTGGGATTGACCGTCACATTATAACTCCCTCACGGCTGAAAAGGCGAGATTTTTTTATGGGACAGGGATTCGAACCCGCGACCCTCAGATTGCGAGTCAAGCACCCTAAGCACTTGGCCATGCAGGGCAAAAACACGAGGGCAACTCAGAAAAACCACAGGATTTTCTTCCCCATACGAATGAAATTTGCATCTATTTGGTCAAAATTATAAAACAGAGAATGGAATACCACTAGTTTTGAATAACGTGCAGCAATAAATTCCTTAACGAAAGAGGAACAGTTATTGTGTTGTATTTGATAATTAATCTACAATCCAGATCCACCATCAATGCGTCTTATTTTCAAAACGAGAAAACGTTTTGAAAATATTAAAACTTTTGTAGGTGATCCTGTGTGCTAGCTACTTAACCTAGATCAATGCGTCTTCACATTAAAGAAGAAGGCTTTCTCCTGCAACATGACAATCCAGGCTATATGTTGCTCCTCACGTAACGCTACAATTGAGAAGTTCGGATGGACATTTTTTCCCCATCCGTCTTATAGTTCGAACTTTAAACCTTGTGATTTCTTTTGTTTGTTTGTTTGTTATTTCAAGAATCATTTGCGTGGACAAAACTTCTAACGAAATGACTTTCTTAAAGCATTGGTACGCAATTGGATTCGTAATATTCTGGTGAGCTGTATATTGCCAGTTCGGTGAAATGAAGGTGTGCGGCGAAAGAAATGAAATATGCTTAATAGTGACTATATTCAGAAGTGACATTAGGTCTCCCACATCTTCAGCATCATTAGTGTATATTAGTGTATATACAGCTCACCAGACGGTGAAAGAAATGAAATATGCTTAATAGTGACTATATTCAGAAGTGACATTAGGTCTCCCACATCTTCAGCATCATTAGCGTATATTAGTGTATATACAGCTCACCAGACGGTGAAAGAAATGAAATATGCTTAATAGTGACTATATTCAGAAGTGACATTAGGTCTCCCACATCTTCAGCATCATTAGTGTATATTAGTGTATATACAGCTCACCAGACGGTGAAAGAAATGAAATATATTTAATAGTGACTATATTCAGAAGTGACATTAGGTCTCCCACATCTTCAGCATCATTAGTGTATATTTTTTGTTGTAATCTGATATAATTAGCTTCCCGTTTCTTTCTGTACAACTTTTCCATATTGCCATAACATTATTAACGTTTCTATCTACGGCTAAAACTTGGCAGGCTTGAGAGATTTAATTTGAATTTATAGTCGTTTTTCCAAAGATTCATTACTCACCTATTCGTTTTATTTAGTTAGGTTTTCAGGGATTTCAGTAAACACATTTTTTTGTCAATCATAAGATCTTATATGGCTGACAGGCAGCCATGATGAATACCAAATTCTTCCTGTCATAGGCAGATAAGGCAGTCATTTTTTAAGTGTTTTTTTTGTCAGGCTAAAAATAAAATAAACACCATTTACAATTACATTTAAAACCATAAAAAAATATCCAATCTTTTATTTCAGGAGTAACACTATTCAACATTTATTAACAATGTACCAAACGTTTATAATATAACTATTGGAACAATAATCTCAACTCACATAGAAAACATTCGTAACTGACGAATACTCGCTAGTAGAAGTTTTCGTCAAAGAATGAGTAAGTCATCGGTTATTAAAGGTTACTCTCATAAAATTATAGTGTTGGGTTTGCACAATATTGTGACGTTTTACATGGTTTTGCTGCTTAGTCCGATGAAAAGCATATGTTTAACTGATCAGAGTCATCT
Organism: Limulus polyphemus; assembly: GCF_000517525.1. Classification (NCBI taxonomy): domain Eukaryota; kingdom Metazoa; phylum Arthropoda; class Merostomata; order Xiphosura; family Limulidae; genus Limulus; species Limulus polyphemus. The sequence goes on along the minus strand of NW_013665701.1, from coordinate 755,441 downwards.
AGTTATCAACGGTAAGCTTGAGAGTTTATCAAGCAAAAATTCGAAGTTCAATCCATGTGGTGGCCATAGCGTAGATAACCAATTATGTAGCTTTGTGCTTAACTACCAACAACAACAACAAAAAAACAAAAAACAGTTGACCAGAATCAAATGACTTTACTTTATGTTCTGCAAATATTATACATCTGTTTCTAAAAATAATTCATAAGGTAGAGGTAAACGTTTACACGATACTTCCTAAACAAATATTAAATATTTAAGAATAATTTTTTACAAGGTTCAAAAGAAAGACAAGTGAAAAGTACAAAAAAAAACGGAAGAATATATTAAGCTTATCAATGAAATTAAGAAAATCAAAACGACTCTCCTGACACGTTTCCATCTTTATGGTAACAAAATGAGGAGATAACGAAAAATTGTTAGATTTTATTTTTTTATCCATGTTTTTAAGTTTCACATTTTGTTAATGGAGTTGTTTTGGGCCAAACTACTGTTTTTTTCACTTAATTGCTTGTTTTAGAATTTTTGCACAAAGCTGCACAACAGACTGTCTGCACAGTCCTATAGTGCGGAGCGCGTTTTTGCGGCATCAAGACGTGAATGATGTACACTGGGAGTTACAGTCTGGGCACATTGACTATTAGGTCACGTCCGGTTCTGAGGTAAACTGTAACTCTGAAGAATGCAAAGATAAAATGTTAAAAACTGAATATGGTCTTTAAGAAGTCGATTTTTATTTATTATGTAGTACACCTATGGGTCAGAGGTAAGTTTACAGGCTTACAACACTAAAATCCAGGGTTCGATTCCTCATGGTGGACAGAGCGAAAATAGCGCATTGTATAGCTTTGCGCTACAAATCATTATATATATATTTCTCTCTCTTACGATTTGGTACCCCGGTGAGACAGCAGTAATTCTACGGAATTACAAGCTACAATCCGGGAAGGGCACAGCTGATAATTCAACATGGCTTTGCTCTAAAATAAATCGTATCATTTGAGAAGTTTACAACTGCTAGCCTTCAGTCGTTTAAGCAGAAAGTTTGAAAATGAAATTAGAAATTTAGTATATACACGAGATGGCTAAGTTATAGCATCTTTATATCAACTTTCGGTAAAACTTCGTAAGCTAATGCCATGTTTAGAGAAGACAGCAGTGATCACAGCTGTGGTTTGGTAATCCAGCAGTCATCGAGCTGTGGTTTGGTAATCAAGCAGCGATCGAGCTGTGGTTTGGTAATCCAGCAGTCATCGAATATTAGAGCTGTGGTTTGGTAATCCAGCAGTCATCGAATATTATAGCTGTGGTTTAGTAATCAAGCAGTGATCGAGCTGTGGTTTGGTAATCCAGCAGTCATCGAATATTATAGCTGTGGTTTGGTAATCCAGCAGTCATCGAATATTATAGCTGTGGTTTAGTAATCCAGCAGTGATCGAGCTGTGGTTTGGTAATCAAGCAGCAATCGAGCTGTGGTTTGGTAATCCAATATGAACGGTTTAGTTTATTAGAGAAACTAAAACATGATAAAATGTAATTATCAAAGAAAATGTTTACACTCAGTTATGTTTTTGACAAAAAGGCCGACTGAACTTTTTAAACTTGTTTTTAGGTAGAGAAAGGTCATATTATATACTGAAAGATCGCAACCGAAATACTACGCTGCATGAAACACAATAACTCGAAACATTAATTTACTTGATAGAGAAGAAGAAGAAATATATATATATATATTTACAGAAATAATATTTTCATATTCAAGAAAGAAAAACAATAAGAAAACCGTATTAATATCACCAGTATCCTTTAAATTTCACGTTTCCCAGGCTTCAAAGAACACAGACCACCTTTTTTCCATTACACACACAGTTTCTATATGCTCAACCCTTGCTACCTGTACCTAATGGTCTTACGCGAAGGGGAAATAATTGAGTGTTGCAGAAAGGTAATTTTTGGCCATTCACCTGTTTTTGTTTCCCGGGGGAACAACGAGTTCTTGCGAGCAACTTGAGGCCTGCAAACGCACGAGGCCCTAGTTAGGTTGCTTGTTGAGGCCATCGTACCCTTGACCTTGAAGATTATCCCCTTCTCTCCCTCTGGTGGAGATAAAAAAGATGCCATACGACTGTTGTTTTTATCGTTTCGAAGCAGTTAAAACACGGCTGAGTATACGTAAATAACAACGTTGGTAAATAAGGAAGCTATAGTTGCCATTGAGTCTGCCAGACCTAAATTTTAGATTTTGTAAATAAACAAATTTAATATGGCACCGCCATAGAAGTTACATTTTGTTTATTTAGCCCAAGTGTTCTTAACAAACAACTGTTGAAGTTTTAACATCAGCCGAAAAAATACATTCAAATTTTCGTAGAGCTATTTAAATATTCGGCTCCGCTCTTTTCTTTGTTAATGAGAAAACTGTTTACTTAATTTCATATTTACATCGAACTGTTGATAAGTGCATACTTTTCTAATAATAAAAGGGCGTCTATATGGTGTATCATGAAATACTGTTTAATCTTTCTGTCTCCACTCTATGCTTCCAAATTGCCACATCGGAATCAAAGAATGCACGTAGGTACTGCCTCAAACTGGATAGCTGATACTTTGTCTGCCGAAATGAAATTCATAACATGTGTTTTTTAAGTCCTGAAAATATTTCTCATAATATGTGCATATAAATTACATAATATATATAATTGAGAGAAAAACTGAATGGATAAAAAATAATGTACAAAGGAGATGAAAATGTTTTCCAAACAAGTTATTACCACGAAAAAGGGAAGAAAACATCTGCAGCCTAAAATTACCAGTTTATTAGTTTACACCTTAGATATCGAATCAAAGCAGACGATGTCCAGACAAAAGTATTCGAAAACCATATATGTATTTTAACTCAAATGCTATTTAATTAGTTTTTTCCTGCTTATTAATTAATTAATCCTCCTTGAACCAATTTTTTACTTATTAATTAATTAATCTTCCCCTGAAACCATTTTTTTACTTATTAATTAATTAATCCTCCCCTGAAACCATTTTTTACTTATTAATTAATTAATCTTCCCCTGAAACCATTTTTTTACTTATTAATTAATTAATCCTCCCCTGAAACCATTTGTTTACTTATTCATTAATTAATCCTCCCTTGAAACCACTTATATTTCTAAAGTGGAAGAAACCGATGATCTGTGTAAGAAAAGAAGCACAAAATGCAAAACTTCTCTCAGTATTTCATTTCATCGGCTCTACCGTTCTTTAACTTTTTTGTGTTTAAATGTTTGGTAACATTTTTTCAGCATCAATTTAATTTCATAAATTTATTCATGAATGCCGGTTGACTTTGCTTGAAACATATTGTAGTAAATCGATACTAGTCTTTCTATTTTATGAAGTTAAGCAACACATGAAATAAAAGCTGTAATAAAGGGTAACATTTTTACACTGATATAAATAATTCTTGCTACGTTGTTGTCTTATGCTTCAGATTATTGCAATTAGGTGGTGCTGATTGGCTAGACATTTCAAAGTTTAGTTGAAGATATATGTAAATATATTAACGTGTTTATTGTTTAATAACAAAATATTGCGCATGATACGAGAAGAATCTATGATAAACACTTTATCAAGATTTTAACGTACATCAAGGTTTTTCATGTTAACCGTCCACTGTAAAGTTATGTTAAGATATGGCTAAGAATATGTCATGTTAATGTTTCGTGTCTTGTTCGTTCAAACAGATTACATGCAGAAACGTAAACAATCAAGGATGGATCTCCGTAACAGTGACCCCGACGTTGGAATCAAGATTCTCCGTAGAGCTTCGTCCTGAACCAGCAGGGTGAGTTTTTGCTGTGTATAAAGTTGTTTGTTTGCTAGTTCCTCGGCTTGACGGTTGGTTTTCACAACACTGACACGTTAGTTCACTTAGCTGTAAACATGAGCACAGTGATTGTTGCTCATTAATAGTTTGGTTATTTTTCGGTAAAAAGATCAAACTCAGTTATTTAAATTTAATTAGTTAATCAAATTAAATTTTTAATATCACGGATAATTAGTTTTAGTGAAAACAATGCTTTTTGTTGTTGATTTAGCGCAAAGCTACACATGAAGCTATGTGCACTCTATCTGTCGCGGGGAATCGAACCTCGGATCTTAGCAATATAAATCCATAAACATACTGTTTACCCAGCGGGAGGGGGTGAGAGTTAAACCCGAAAGTGCATCAAAGTAACTTAGTACTAGATGCCAGAACTGACTGCAAAAACTGGAAAATTCTTCTTTACAATGAAAAAATAAAATCAATGTGTTTGTGTGTGTGTGTCCAAACAAAACCTACAATAAAGCGTGTTTCAAAAGCCGATACCCTGTGTAAAAACGATGTTCAAGTGACTGTTTTACATTAAGTTAGGTCTTTGAATAATCTACCTTTCATAACTGTCTCATGGTGACCCGGTGACGTAGAAAGTCATAAATCATAACTGTCATTTAATTGTTCTAGGTTAACCGTTATCTCTTTTACTACCAACTTTATACCTTTTTGATAAAAAAAAAAGCAGGAAAAGATTAGTATTGTATTTTTAGTAACATGTAATTGTAAATTAAGTGAAGGGTTTAGACAAGGTAACGTCAGATTAAAAGATTGCTATGACTCCACTGTCAATATGAATCCACCTCTATGAAACTACTATCAATAATGTCGAGAAAGTTTTATAACGTTACAGGTCAACTATCCAGATAACTGTTAAAAATAATTTTATTGTTTACACGTAATAATAAGTTTGAAAAGTCTGAGGTTGTGACATTGTTTACTTAACTCGTCTTACAAGAACATTAGGAATGCTTTCTACAGTGAATAGAAACATCAGATCGTGGTTAAAACAATAGATGCGGCAGACTACATTACACAGATTACATTTAGCTACAAATCTATGTTCAACTATTTTGTCATATAGTATTTTGTAATATCTACTTTTTTATTTAATACTGAGATGATTTTTCTAGCGCAAGAGCATTCGTATGGAATGAATTACTCTAGTTTTATACAGAAACAAACGATTAAAATTTTACAGGCTGAAAAACCAAGCAGAGGCTTATATTTCAAATTTTTATACAAGTTTTTAAATATGTATTTTATTTTAATCTCCTAGTTGTAAATGAAGATTAAAAAACATTACAAAAGTTGTCAAAAAAGAACACAACTGTGGGTATTCAGTGGTAAATAACGAGGATAAAATAATTTAGTTAGTTTAATTAGGCAATATTGTTCGAGCAGGATTTAAATTTTATACACATTAACCACGAAAACACATAATTTTGTATATTTCCACAATGATACTTATATCTGAAATGCAAATTCACATTTATCAGGTTACACTCCCCGGTGGATCAGCGGTAAGTTTGAGGGCTTATAACGCTAAAATTTAGGACACATGGAAAAAACAGGACACATCGCAGATAGCTCTCTACTTAGTCTGTGTACTTAGTCAAACAAATAAGTTGTCCTTCTATAGATAAAATATAGGTATAAGTTTGAGGCTCACAACCCGAAACTAAGAGAGGGAAAAGTACAGATTCTTTCGTTCACATGTAATGTTTTATTGCTTGAAACTCTGGAAAATAGTTTTAAGTTCACATTTAATGTTTTAAGTAAGCGACGAGGAGGAATTAAAGACAAATTAACAATTTCCCTTTCGGCCAATTACAATGTACTCATAATCCCCAAACAGTATTATTGATAAGTGATAAAAAAACACACCAAAACTAGTATACTTCAAACCCTCGTTGTTCCTTAAAACATTCTAAACAACCTTTAAACTACATTTTTAAAACAATATGTATGTTACGGTCTGTTCCCTATTGTTAACCCCTAAGGAAAAAATTACATAACACTGGAGTTTATTTAATAATTTTTAAAAAAAGGACCTTTTAATCAATTACATCTTTAGCATTCCTGCATCTAATATTGAAAACATATAGCAAAGCCTAAGGCCTAAATCACACGTATTGTAAAAAGCTGAAACAATGGATTAATTTTCAAAGCAATATCTTCCACGTGGTTGATATTATCTTTAAGATTAAATCATTATTAATTTTAATTTAATTTAATATTTTCTATCCTAGGATTCTCTATGTGCGAGTGAGGGCCGTAGCAGTTGTGAAAGTGTCAACAATAGTATGTGTGTACTCGAACTTCACTCATTAATATTTATTTACAGATCTAATATTTGGTTTCTGAAGATCCTAGCAACTGTGAAAGTATAAAAAATAATATGTACTTGAATTTCACTCATATATATTTACAGACCTAATATCTGATTTTTGAGGACCTTAACAGCTGTGAAAGTGTAAACAATAGTATGTTTTTGAACTTCATTTATATCTAATTACAGACTAAGTATTTGATTCCCGAGGACTCTAGCAACTGTGAAAATGTAAACAACAGTATGTACTCGAACTTCACTCATATTTATTTACAGACTTAATGTTTGATACCGAAACGCAATATGCTTTTGCAAATTGTAAAACCATCGAAAACAAGAGGGAATCCTCAACAGCCGCGGCACTTGAATTTTTTAAGGCAGAATTATAGTACGTTAATTTATAGACTTTTTTTTTTCTTCTTTTTATTGGCTATATATTTGTGCACCAGTATTACCAAGCGTGGGGCGCACGCGTATACCAGATTCAATTTTATTTTCCATCAGGATTACCAGCCTACTCTAAAATTGAAATTATTTTAGGCAGGATTAGAGTAAACGCATCAATCGAAAGGGTTTGACCACTTGAGTCCAAAGCTGTAATTAGATCTGAAATCAGTTAAGAGATGGGGGAGCTATGAGCTAAAAGTTTGTTCTTGAAGAAAATAAATTAAAAATTCAGGGCCGTTCTATGAACCGCTATGCCCTGGCGAAAAAATCGGAAATTTTGCGTCCGCCTACGTTCACCAACCATAAAATACTTAGCTTTAGAAGTCAGACAATAATTCCTATAAAATACTCAAAACAATACGAGTGCGAATTGGTCCTATGGTAGAACTGTAGGTTTCGGACTCTAGGCGATACTACAAAATATCCCCCGCACTTTAAGCTGTGGATGCATTATAAGAGCGACAGTCACTCCCTTAGTATGGATTGTGGGCGGTAGAGTGCTGCTGACTGTCTGTCTTCTTTCTGGTCAGCAGTTCAAAGTTAGGGATGTCAGCAGATAGCATTAGTAACCTTGCTATAAATAGAAGTACAAAAACACATACAAATAATCATAATTTAATTGGGCAACTGAAAGTGGACAATTAATTTCTTTTCAATTATGACTATATATATAGTTATATTTAGTAGTTCCATTTTAGTTTTAAGTCACTAAATATTTTATGAAACCTACGCTGAAATATTATTCATTGTATTTGCTTATATTTAACCTACACAACCAAATTGAAGTAGCACTTATTCTAGGTTAACTGTAAAAGCTTATGTTTCATTCCAATCTGCCCCTTGGGTGGCTCAGCAGTAAGCTTGAGGCTTATAACACTAAAATTCGGTTTCGATACCTGTGTGGGCAGAGCACAGACAGTCCATTGTGTATCTTAGGCATAACAACAAACAAACAAAAATTTGAATCTATTTTCAAAACCACGCTCTCAAAAATTCTCTGAAACCGTATGATTTTTTCTGATTATCTAAGTTTTTGATAAATATCTCTAAATGTTACATTGTCACCACTTTTCTTTCGTTGTTCATTCAAGCGTTGGCAGATGTATATAATATTTCTCTCTTTCAGTTTTAATTGTTTATGTATAGTGATTACTGCTTGATTTATATAGAAAAAAGACTGATATACACACGAGTTGATCTTGTATGGTCTAGTAATATCTCAAACTTTTTCTCAATTAGCATAGATTATAAGATAACCATTACTTTGTTCTTTTCCAATCTTAAGACCGTTCCTTTCCCAGGGCGAGCCTGCCTAAGGGCAGTTTTAATATTCCTGTCTTTTTTTTATATATAATGAGGGACAGTAATTCTTATAGTACACTTTCTCCCCACTGTGGAGATGTTTAGAGACAGGCTCCTAACTTTCAGCTTTCCACAGGTTAGAAAATCATGTTATTCTCAGAAAGAACATATAACAATTATATAACTTTCTTCTGTTCAAGGAACAGTTTGTTATAGCAAGTTCTTGAAAGAAAAACAAAAAATGGATAGTTATTATAAAACTGAATGTGAACCGTGCTACACTTTTCATGCTATGTGAATGTTCTGATAGTTATACCGACTTTGTGCGTCGTTTTCATTCATTTTTACCATTTTCTTCCTTTATGAATTCGAAATTCAAACTTTTGTTTGTTGTTTTAACAGGGCTGGCAGATGAAGAGTTACAGAAATAAGAATTTATCAAGACAAGAATTGAAGAAATTTCGTAACTACCTACGTTCTATAAGAAAAAAGCTGCCCAAATGCGAATATTAATAGTAAATAAACTAAATATAACATATAAATTTAAAAATACGAGCATATTATGTTAGTTAAGTGCGTTAAACTTATTTAATGCTTTTTGAATTTTATATTGCAACTTCAAATTTGATTCAAATCTATAATTTAATAAATAACTTTAATAAAGATGTTATTACAATTTAAAACAAAATATTTTGGTTCTGGTTTCGGAGTACTTTTAAAAAACATGTTTATACGTTTAATTGCTTTGGTGTAGACTCTTTTCAATTACAATTTGAACAGTTTGATAAACATGATAAAACAAGGGAAGTATTTTTAACAAGCGGTAATATTTTTAATATAATGTATTAAACTCAAAATGGGTCATTTTTTATCGCTATTAAAAACAAAAATAGAGCATGTGTCTTATGTAGTCCGGTCGATAGTAATTCGATGTCATAAAATGTGTTCTGTTCTCTGTGCCGTCAAATTTATGCTTGAGTTTGACCTTATAACATTCACGAAGTATGTGGCAGCATATAAATTTTCACTTCAATCGCTGTGTTTCGGAGCACGTGTTACATGGGAAGGAGCTGAGTTTCGGAGCACGTGTTACATACGAAGGATATGTAACTATTTTTCAATCTAAAAGCTAATCAAGCCTTCGATGTGTTATTAAATATAATTTATCTGTCTGGCAAATGTCTGCAAGTTTTCTTCGACTGGAGGGTAAATAAGTCACACTTAGAATTCATACCTGTGTAACTTTTTCTGTGACTTGACAACATATTCATAATTCTTATTGGTTTATGCTCAAAATATTTCCATAAGTCAGGGTTAGACAATATAACGTACAAATGTTCAAGAAACCACCGAAAATTAGTACAGATTTGTTATTTCGTAAAATGGCAAACAGCATGTCATTAAACATTGTAATGCTTTAGTTCGTTCTTGTTTAATCGAGTTTTGACCAAACTTTGCTGTTTTTATTTTGTTATATATATATATTGCTCAGTTGATAAACTATGCTAGTTTTTAGTTTGTGTTATTGTAGCTAAACTTTCATCAAACATTTATTTCTAGTTTGGTTCAAGTTAACTTACCGTTTAGATTTTATTTCTTATGGATGTGAATCTTGTCACTATATAGATCCAGGAATTCCTAATGATATGCAATTCCCAATATTATTCTTACGAAGCTGGTTATTAATCCGAAACGCTGATTTTGTTTTTGTTTTTAAATTCGTGGCGAAATAAGTATTTAATTTTAATTTAAGTACTTACTTAATACGTAAAAAGAGAAGTTACAACAGAATATATACAGAATGTTCAATAAACAAATGTGATAATCATATAAAGCTTTTCAGTCCACTAGTGTCACGGTTCTGTCTTCGTATTTTTTTTTATTTTTATTTTTTATTCCTGTAAACTCCCAGTGGAGCATAGGGCCGCAACAACACCTCGCCAACGGAAGGTGTTGTTGCAGTTACTTGTAGCAGGTTGGTTTCTACGGGATGGAGTTGCTAGCCCCGCGCCCAACCCTCCCCCTTTCTCATCCTGGACTTGGGACCAGGCAAAGGCGGAGGTTGGCATGTTTGGTGTGACGGGGATTCGAACCCGCGACCCTCAGATTAAGAGTCGAGCGCCCTAACCCCCTGGCCATGCCGGGCTACGTAGGGATTAGTGGTTTTAAATCTGTGAATTTAATGTGTTTAACTATAGCTATATTTTTGTAAGGAAGACAAGAGTCTATAACAAGTAGAAAAATGGTCTTGATTTATTCTGTAGTGTTCTTGTTATATCAGCGCAAAGCTACACAATTAACTATTTGCGTTCTGTTCACCGAGTGGAGTCAAACCCACGATTTTAGCGTCGTAAGTCCATAAACTTGCCGCTGACCCACCGGTGAAGTGAAAGAAAAAAAAACTTATTTCGTTTCATCTTGATTGTGAAAAGACTGTTTCTAAGTGATTTTTTGATGTTGTTGTTTAAGTGGTTTTCGTAAGAAAATGGATTATTTCTAATGCTTTGTATTAGTAGTTTTGTACTTATGTAGATGTTGCTACTACATTGATTCCTCAGCAAAAAAATAAATAAATAAAAATCAAGTAATGAATAAAAGAAACTCCAAGTAACCTAGCAGGAAGTAATCTTCGTGATTACTTTTGCCATGAGAGACGTTAGGTTATGCACTTCCCATCTTCACATTCAGTTACAGGTTGACACCTGGTTGCATGCTTCAGTGATTCTGGGGTGGTTGGGAGTCAAGTGAAATGCTTGTTAGTGAGCGCATCATTACCTGTAGTATCATGGCGTTCGCTGATAACACAAACTAATGTGTTTAGATTTAAATGTTAGATCGTACATAGAAAATAGCGGTCTATTTATTTATTATTATTATCAATTTGTTTCTTTATCATCAATACGTTTATAGGTATAACTAAAATGTTAACGCTTATAAGCTAAATCATTGCATAGCCGAGGTATTACTTCGCCAAAACACGCATTCTACACAACTACACACGGGCCCGGCATGGCCAGGTGGTTAGGGAGCTCGAATCGCAATCTGAGGGTCGCGGGTTCGAATCCCCGTCACGCCAAACATGCTCGCCCTTTCAGTCGTGGGGGCGTTATAATGTAACGGTCAATCCCACTAGCCCAAGAGTTGGCGGTGGGTGGTGATGACTAGCTGCCTTCACTGCTACGTTAGGGACGGCTAGCGCAGATAGCCCTCGTGTAGCTTTGCGCGAAATTCAAATACAAAACAAACAACTACACACGAGCTTCCGTTTGCTATATGCGATCTAACATCCACTATTTAAATGCTCGTGCTCACCTATTAACTAGTTGACCAATAAATTGAATGATATTCGAATTTTTAAAAAGTAGTAGCACGTGATGCAAACTGGACGAGGAAATTCTGTCGAAAAAAAAAGAATTCTAGAGAAGGTTTAAATCAACAAAAGAACAGGTTCTATTCGCGTGTATATTCTATAAGTAAGAAATTATTTCTTTTTTTTTTCGAAAGGAAAGTTGGTGTTTTAAATCTTCATTCAGGAATAGAAGAACACCATTTCTCGTTTTCGAAGCTTCCAAGTTCAGAAGTTAATTCGTGTAACGATAACTGGTAGTATAAGTCTATTACACGTACTTCATTATACTTATTTCACTATCGATTAAAGACTACGTGTTTGTTTTGAACTTTACCTTAATCAGTCAGTCACTGTCGTATTAAAGATACGTGACGAATTCAACCATTAGAATCGAGGAGGTGGGGAACGAAAATTTTTTTTTTAGGGAGAATTTTATTTTTGGCTCAACCACTTGGGGTGGGAATTTCAAAGTTGCCATCATACGAATATTTCCTGTGCGCGGGTAGGATAGATAGGCTGAGGAACATTAGGAAAAACTTAAGTTGTTTATTTTTTCTTCCTGTTTTTGATTCTTGTCAGTTGTTAATTAAATAAAATGATATTTTCCAACATCTTCAGAAAGAAATATTCTTCTTTTTTTTTCTCCAGTGAAAGAAGTTAATCTTAAGCTCTTAGAAAAAGGAAATTACTGCCGGCGGAAGTACGGTATCGGTTTTCTTAACTTAGAAAATGGTCCTCGTTTTCAAACAAACAGGTCAATTTAGGGAAACTAACAGTAAAATATCACGTGCACGTGAAGACCGAACTGATACTCAACCTCCAGCTAGCCTCTATGACCTTTCTTTCATTTTGGAGCATAGATCACATCGTTATATGCAACATGTTTATATGTTAGTACTAGATGTACTTGCGCAGGGTTCTTGAAAGTGTTCTTTTTCGAGAATGAATAAAACCAAAATTAATAGTAACAAATTTTTTATTTCTTGCTATTGAAGTTCATATGTCATACTGTACCTACATTGGGCATAATTCTTCTTGTGATATATGACATGCGCACGTTTTACTGACATCACGACTGTACAAATTGCAAAGTTAAGCATCCCTTATGTGACGTCATTTTAGTGTCTATTGACTGAGTGACAGACAACACACTACAGTATAATGGTCTGAGTGGTTGAAACAGGTGACCTCTCCAGGCGGCCTTCGGCCCCCTTTCGGTGAAATTATACAGTTATGGAAAGAAGTCCTGATTAATAAAATTAACAACTAAACTCATACAATGAACAAGTAGGCAATGCCACGGGAATCGTGTTTTACAATATCAGTGCCACTATAAGATGAAAAATGTATCTACATTTAGAAAGCGTCTTAAAAATGTTGTCATACAGAACTACTGTGGAAGTGTTTAACTTTATGGTTTGTATAAATAATGTGACGTTATACATAAAATAAAATCGGCATTTAGTTTTGTTAACATATTGCAAACTTCTGACTTTCATATATGTCTTATGGCCTAATACTAAACTTAGCTTTAATATTTCAGACGTTATGACAAGTTTTAAAGAAACTCATTTTAATGTTCTTCATATTCCTCCGAAAATCTTGACAAAGCTTGTTGTAAATTGAAACTTGTGAGTTTGTCCAAATTATGATCATATGATATTCTGATTGTCAACTGTCATTGTAATAAATTTAATTGAAATCGTTCTATGCAGCCATACTGTATTAATGTTACATTATACATAGATATCCAGAAGTAGAAAAGTTGTCTTCAAAGTCAGCGTAACATAAGTATTTGAAGAACTCCTCACAGATAATCACCCTATCGTGTGGTTGGTATCCAGAATTGGGCCATCAACACTTTGAGAGAATTGCGATAGATTTACTATGGTATTTCTTCGATAACAGTACTCTTTACGAGTTTTTACATTATTATTTAATTGAATTCAAAATTCAATGAAGAAAACGTATTTTACATCGTGAATGTTGCAGTACTTGGAGATGTAGCTTAACAATTGATTGTGTCCTTGAAAATGGCCTTTGTATTTAAAGAATAGATTTTAATTACCCGGCATTCAACTAAAAGCCTTTAGAATCTCCGTATTCAGTCAGGTAGATAAATGGCTAGAGAGGAATAGGGTATAATTACATCCTGTTAACCTTAACTTACACCACAAATCACGATAGAAGACTTTGATGTTATCCATTGTCATGGCACTGTAAAATGAAATAAGAAAAATATACTTTGGTAACCGAATGACACCAGCAGCAAGGATGAAGTTAGGGACATTATGTAGGTGAACATCAAAGAACTGATTTAGTGATTTTTCGTTCATATTAAAGAACAGTTTCAGTAGGAGTAGCAAGCTACAAAAACGCACTTGTCTAACTATAAAAAGGGAGCTCAACCATCAAAGTAGTTTAATGTTTGTCAGCTTGTTTAATGAACCGACAAAGCGTTATAATATCAAAATGTATACAAGACATGTATACAAGATTCAACCATCAAGCTTGGAAAGAATCATGTTGTAACGTTGCACATTTGGGAACTATAACTTGAACAGGAAATTCATTTCTGTATAGGAAATAAACGAACACTTAACCTCACGTTTTATAAGTTGCAAAAGCAGATAATTATTTTTATGTTCGTCTTACTTAGATTTAAATGATAAAGACTAGTATATGTTTAGGCCAATTATACAGTTGTATTTCTATGTTGTATAAATACACTCATAGTATTTCCTTAATAATGAGAGTTCATATTATCAAATGTATTTTTATATGTTTCAGTTATATTCACAGATTGGTGTTCTTTGCTTATCGCTGTATAATGAAGTCCTTCTATAATGCTGATTTTATCATCCTGTTGCTGTTGTATAACATGATGCACTTTGCATAGATACAAATGTGCTTGCATAGAAATTCTATATGTATAGTCAATATACAAAATACTACCAAGATGACAATTAAAGATTTCATACAGTATATTGTTCCTTTTCGTGTAATAAATGAAAAGCTAATAAACAATTATAGATATTAATAAATACGACAACATCCTGTATTGTTATTTACATTGATACTGTTAATGTAAAACAATTTTAGAGGTTAGGGGTTCAGAATTGTTAGTAGTCTCAGACCTATTTTTCTGCAATAAATGTAGAATGAAATACATCTTCGTGCACAGCATATCTTAGCTTTTATCGAATCAACCAATAAGTGTTGAGTATGTTGACTGAATTATCATCTTTGTGCACAGCATATCTTATTTAGCTTTTATTGAATCAACCAGTAAGTGTTGACTAAATTATCATCTTTATGTACATGATATCTTATTTAGCTTTTACCGAATCAACCAGTAAGTGTTGACTGAATTATCATCTTTGTGCACAGCATATCTTATTTAGCTTTTATTGAATCAACCAGTAAGTGTTAACTAAATTATCATCTTTATGTACAGGATATCTTATTTAGCTTTTACAGAATCAACCAGTAAGTGTTGACTAAATGATCATCTTTATGTACAGGATATCTTATTTAGCTTTTATGGAATCAACCAGTAAGTGTTGACTAAATTATCATCTTTATGTACAGGATATCTTATTTAGCTTTTACAGAATCAACCAGGAAGTGTAAAGTGAAATATCACCTTCGAGCACAGCATATCTTAGTTTTTACCATATTAACCAATAGTTTTAAACTAAAACGACCCTTAATAAATGGATTTACGCAAATTGGTACTAGTGTGTTTCTTTGTAATTAAGCACAAAGCTACACAATGGGCTATCTGTGCTCTGCCCACCACGGGTATCGAAACACGGATTCTAGTGTTGTAAGTCCGCAGACATACCGCTCTGCCACTGGGGGGCATATTGGTATTAGAAAGCAGTCTCTCTGATATAAGTAATTGTTTGCTTGTTTGTTTTAGAGTAAAGCCACATTGGGCTATTTGCTGTATCCACCGCGGGGAATTTAACACCTGATTTTAGTTTTGTAAGGGGCCCGACATGGCCAGGTGTTTAGGGCGCTTGACTCGCAATCTGAAGGTCGCGGGTTCGAATCCCCGTCCCACCAAACATGATCTCCCTTTCAGCCGTGTGGGCGTTATATTGTAACGGTCAATCCCACTATTTGTTGGTAAAAGAGTAGCTCAAGAGTTGGTGGTGGGTGGTGATGACGCTGCCTTCCCTCTAGTTTTTCACTGCTAAATTAGGGATGGCTAGCGCAGATAGCCCTCGTGTAGCTTTGAGCGAAATTCAAAACCAAACAAACTTTAATGTTTTTATAGCTGTTGTTCGTAGAGTAGCTTAAAAACAAGATTCGCATCGCTATATCCTGTTATAAATAAAATTCAAGTGATAACAAAATAGAACTATTCAAGCAAAAAACGATCTTATCTTAAAGGGCACACAGAAATATTTACAATGTCTTACTACGTGCTTAGTGTTTTATTTTTTTTGGGGGGAGGGGTATTTGGCACATTGTTTTACTTGTCAAAAACAAGACAGAACATTTAATCAGTATTAGTTTAGAACAACGCGAAAATTCACTACTTTACGACTTATAAAAGCACCACTAGTAACACGTGGTACGTGGGAAGTTATGATCTCCAATCTCTTCCCAGTGACTCGGCTTTAAGTTTGAGGGCTTATAAGACAAAAATTTGGGTTCTATTCCTGTGGTGGGTGCAAAACAGAACCATTGACCAGTCTTGCGCTTATAATATATATATATTGCTTGTGGAGAATCTCTAAACTGCCTAACTTATTAAAACTATTTATAGAGAGGGGATGGAATGGTTATCTTGGAGGGTTAGTTAAGATTATTAGCTTCTTTTCTTTCAATAAGTATAGAAGTTTACAAGATTAATTGTGGGTCGATGGATTAAAGTATTTTCTGTATGCTGTATTATGAAGACAATAGGATGAGAGGACACAAGTTTAAGATTTAGAAAAGATAAACTAAGCTCCAGTTAAAACACTTTTTAGTTTTTACAAGGGCGATTAACTTATGGAATGAGTTGCCGCCGGCACTTTACAAAAGCTTAAGAGGAGAAGCAATGATTTCCCGAAAACTAAAGAGTAGGTTTAAATCTCTACTTTTCTCAAGGGTGGGTGTGCAAGGACAGGCTTGAAAGACTGAATGGTTCCTTGTTGTCTGTACGTTTTAAAAATGTTTCGAGAGTTGTTTCATTCTGTAGAATGGACATATGTTATTGATAACGTTCCGATGAAATAATTTCGTTTCAAATAATGCTGTTATTGCTCCAGAATAACCTGTATCAGCCTGTGTTTGGCGAATTGATTAATACGATAAGTGTTCCTGCAATAGATAATCAGGAAAATGACCTTGACTTATTTAAGAGACGCTTTAGCACGGAGATATGATCAGCGTGGGTACGAAGAACATAACCAGCAGCAAGTTGTGCTGCAAGCTCTTGGTTCAGAGTAGCATTTTAACTTGAAACAAAATCTATACATTCGATTTGTTTATAAAAGTTTCGTGTAATTTAAATCAGACAATATTTGGAATATTTAAATGCTTTTTAAAATTACTCCTCCATTTTTGTCGTATATTTTAAAACTAGTTATTTACTCCAAGTAATTCTGGCCTCTTTAGTAAAAGTTTAGTAAAAGTGTATCATATTTATAATTTTTTTATGATTTTCAATGTTAGTAGTAATGGAAATTACCTATTTATCTTTAGTTCTGTGAAATAACTGCCAAAGATTTTCTACCCTCCATGAAGGGAATTATGTGCTAAACACTGCAGTGCCATGATGACAACAGTAAACGAAGCAGAAGAGGATAACAATCAATGGTATAACGGTAAGTGGTGTTCGTTCAGTGTACGTGTGTGGTGGCAGTTTGTTGATCTAATAAGATTACACGGGTCTCTAGGCGATAAGCTAGAGGGCTTGTGACACTAACATTCGGAGTTCGATTTCCGCGATGGACACAGCACAGATAGCTCACTGTGCACCATGAACAAACGAAGAAATAACAGCTATTGTTCTGCTTTAGAGAGGAACTAAATCAAAGCACCATAATCTTCATAATATAGTGTTTTACGAACTTAATTTTGTTTTTGTCGATTAACAGAACCTTCGTTCGAAGATGCTGTATACACCGTAGTTCAATAATGAAATAAATATAATTATTTGTTTATCCTAAAGTTTTGAAAATATATGCTGGCGATAGCAACTGGTTACAGTCCCTTATGGCTGTGTATAAAACCAAACACATTTTTCTTTTGTTTTAATGTTGCTAATATTTCTGAATGTGCCCCCTAGTAGCTCAGTTGTATGTCTGCGGACTTACAACGCTAGAACCAGGGTTTCGATACCCGTCATGGGCAGAGCACAGATAGCCCATTGTGTAGCTTTGTGCTTAACTTTAAAAAAAATCTGAACGTATAAGATGCCATCTTACAATAAACTACCAATCACTTCCTCGTTCCTTTGTCAACAGTGCATAATACGTGTAATTAACAATGATTCTGATAACTTAGAACTATCTAAAATATATATAATCAAAATTTATATATTTAATCGTGTTGTACTGTCGTCTTACCCACAAAAAATGTTAAGGTTTAAATTCTGAGTACAGGGAAATGACAGTGATGCAGTGTGTTCAGATGTGTTAAATAATTTAATATGTTTATTATTTTTAACCTGAACAACATTTTATGCAGTATACGAACTAAATCATCAGATAAAATACAATAAATTTCAGGAATATCTATCCTTAACTTTGAAGTGCTGAACAGAGAGGACAACCAGTCAACAGCATCCACAGCTACTCGTAACCGAATAGTAGGATTAACTGTCACGGTCATAATGCCCCCCCCCCCCCAGCTTAAATTGAAGAGAGTGTTAAGTGGTGGGTCGAGCCTTGGACCTTCTGAGCCACAGCTTCGCACACTAACCACTTGGTACTGTCTAACCCCCACATGCTAAAATGAACAGCACTTCACCATTAAGCAGTTTGATAATATTATTTTTTGCCCTTTGGTAAAATAAAAATTGAGAATTTTCATTATTCTAATTTAATATGCGTTTTGTGTGAAGTCACGTGTCTGGTGAGTTTCTTGAAATCATAACTCAATCGTTCATTTATCATTAGAGGTTTATTTTCCGATTAAGAGGTTGAATATCAATTTATTTCGCTTATCTCGGAAAGTCGTGTTCCTCATTCTGATAGTTTTTCATCATCGTAACGACATTGTCCATCCATTTAAGTCTTTATCTGCCACGTGCTCTTTTCTCTTGAATCTAATCTACCAACACTAAGTTTTGAAGATTTGTATGACTCATTACATGTCTAAGGTATTTTGCTTTTCCTCTTGCAATTGCTATTATCAATTTCCTCATCTGGCCGGCTCTACATACGTTGTTTTTTTGTCATTTTTCTGTTTACCTTATCTTCAGAAATCTTTTTCCCATCTATGCCTTACAAACATCAAGTTTTTATTTCTCATTGATTTATTGGTAGATCAGGTTTGCGATGCATAAGTTAGTGTTAACCAGATCAAACGTTTTATTAATTTCTTTCAGAGGAAATATATTTTTTTATTTGTTTATTAGTAGATGTTTCATTTTATTGAATGTTGATCTAGCTATCCCTAAACGTATTTTAACCCCAGTATTGAACTTATCGTCCTTTGTAATTAATGACCTGTCGCAGGTAGATGAAAGACAATAACTGATACAACTTTATTCCATCAACGTACATGTTTACTCGCGGTGTCTCTCTGTTCTTTGTTGACTTCGTCACTCTTTCTTTGTCCCCCGGTGGGACAGTGGTAAGTCTTCGGATTTAAAACTCTAAAATCAGAGGTTCGATTCCCCTCGGTAGACACAGCTAATAGCCTATTGTGGCTTTGCTATAACAAACACACACACACACACTTTTCTTTACGTTAAGGTGCATTCCAGCTCTTCACTGATGTTTATAATTCTGCAAGGTTTATTCACTCTCTGCTAGTAATATTGAATCTAAATTTGTTTACAGATCTTTCCAATGGTTATTCCTTCTAGCTTCTCTGTGATTCTCGTGGTTGTATCTAAATAGACTGAAGAGGACAGTGTAAAAAACACATTCCTGGCTTACATCTTATTTTTTATTTTAAGATTTCAGTTATATTTTTTACCTAATCGTTAAAGCTACGTTTATTGTATAGCCCTATGATATGAAAAAAACAAAAACATGTTCACTTGAAAAGACTACATGTTCCCAAATTCTATAGAAATTAAACATTCATATATACATAAATATATATATCTCAATATATATTGTCCAAATAACAGAGTTGGGCGATGTTTTCGTATTCTTGCAAACAATTTACTCAATTGCATGTACTGATTTAAAAAGATTTATTTGTACACTAAGCAACCAAATTAAATTTAGTTTTAAGTTTTAATTCTTATAGCATCTATCAGAATGAAACAATGAAATGAACCGAAAATATGCTAACATAACGTTATCAACAGTCCGTTTTTATAATTGGTGCAAGTAAAAAGCAGACTATTACAGTCAAATAAATCGCATTTCATAATTTTTTTTTCTGGTTGCAGTATCATTTAATAATAAAATACCTGGAATATCTTATGTGTTAATAACTCTGAAAAGGTAACCACTTTGAAGGATTAGACATGTCGTAAAGAGTAGGATCTGTTGTCAGTTTGTGTAATAATTTTAGAGCACTAAGGCGCATACCGTGTCCCTATAGCGTGTTGGATTTCTAATCCAAAGGTACCGGGTTCGTTCCCCGGAGGGATGCCACCACCATTGCCTGGTCCCAAGTCCAGGATGAGAAAGGGGGGGGGGGGTTGGGCGCGGGGCTAGCAACTCCACCCGGTAAAAACCAACCTGCTAAAAAATTACTGCAACAACAACTTCCGTCGGCGAGGTGTTGTTGGGGCCCTATGCTCCAGTGGGAGTCTACAGGGATTATTATTATTTATAAGGCGTATACCACCCGATATGAAAATAATTACTGCTAAGCCGGTTTGCTAAGCTTCTTTCTGTAATATTCAAGACTTTAGCTGTTAAATGTGTTTGTCAAGTACTTAAAGACTTCGGTTACTAAACTTGTATGTACAATATTTGAGCCTTCGACTGCTAAACTTATTTGTAGAATACTTAATCCTTCAGCTGCTAAACATATTTGTAGAGTACTTAACGATTTCGTTTACTAAACTTGTACGTAGAGTACTTAAAGACTTCGGTTGCTAAACTTTTATATACTGTGTGTTTGAGCCTTGAGCTGCTAAATTTGTTTCTAGAGTACCTAATCTTTCAGCTGCTAAATAAGTTTGTATAATAATTAAGCCTTCATCTGCTAAACTTGTTTGTAGAGTATCAGATCCTTCATCTGGTAAACGTGTTTGTAGAGTATTAGAACCTTCATCTGCTAAACTTGTTTGTAGAGTATTAGAGCTTCAGCTGATAAACTTGTTTGTAGAGTATTAGAACCTTCATCTGGTAAACGTGTTTGTAGAGTATTAGAACCTTCGTATGCTAAACTTGTTTGTAGAGTATTAAAGCTTCAGCTGATAAGCTTGTTTGTAGAGTATTAGAGCCTTCAACTAATAAAATTGCTAAACTTCGGCTTTTTAAATTATTTAATGATTTCGGATCCTACTCTGGATTATTTGGATTATGTACTGGCAAGTTATATTTTACAATACCAACCTTAAATAATATGTTCTGACTTAGCTAATGTTAAGAAAATCATGCAGATAATGACTTCATACGTGTACTTGTCATAAATATTCTTTATTTAAACGCAGTAGACTTGCTGAAAATTCATTACTTGTCAGGGAGAGGCAGCAATCATCTAAGTTAAGAAAGACCACAAGTTGTATTATAAAAAAAATCTTCTATTTCTTATTTTGAAATTTGTAATTTCAACAACAACAATAAATAATAATAATACACATAAACATCGTTTAAAATGTCAATGAACTCCTAATCATAAAATGAAGAACTAAACACTGTGTGTTATATGTTCATCTTTCATACCAGTATATTATGTTATCTTTCATAGAATTTTTTTTAAAAGTTTTTCTTAACTGAAACAAATTACGATAAGAATAATCCTTTGGTAACCCAGATTTTTTTTTAAATGATGCATCCACATTGTTTGTCGTACATTTTATATAAAATAAGGATAATATTTTAGATATATCAGCTATATAGACATTCATTTCACTAATATGTATATCCAGTTGTAAAAAAAAAAAGAATATATATGTATATTTTCATGCGTGTCATTTTCATTTCCACCCCTAACACCGTGGGCTACATTAAATGAAAAAAAAAAAGATTGTGTTTCTCTTCTCTCACACCTAGAGGAAGTTTATGAGCCTTTTAAAAGTACACTAGGCACATCAAGGTACTTTAGTGTTACCGCACTGCATACAAATCGTAGCTTACGGAGAGACTAGTATTTCATTGACTTTATAAGCGGTCGTCTCTCTCTCTCTCTGGCAAGTAAGAAGCTGAACAAAGAGATAATTAAGATGCATTGATCGTTATTTTCTGGGACTGAACTTTTATATATTAATTTATCTTCCATTGTTTATTACGTTCAAATATGCACAACAATTTGTTAGTGCACTGGTAAAAGTTCAGCTTCTGAAATCAATGTGAGTAAATGATTTTTGAATAACATACGACAGTTTCTGCGTCTCACTTGAGTTACGGCAAACGGGTTTGTTACAGGTCAATATAGATGGCCTGATCATCAGAGTCGCCTGGAGTGGTCTCAATTAGTTGGTTAATGGTTTTGCTCTTGATGTACTTCTTTGAGGCTCTAGGCAAAGAATAAATCGTCAACTTCAAATACTTCATCAATACAGTTCGCCTCTCCAAAAGTTCCACACTCACAATCAGTAACATTCTACAGTTCGTCTGGAATAGTTGATTTATGTGACTTCTTTTATTCTTGGGCCCGGCATGGCCAGGTGGTTAGGGCACTCGACGCGCAATCTGCGGGTCGCGGGTTCGAATTCCCGTCCCATCAAACATGCTCGCCCTTTCAGCCGTGAGGGCGTTATAATGTGCGGTCAATCCCACTATTCGTTGGTAAAAAGAGTTGTCCAAGAGTTGGCGGTGGGTGGTGATGACTAGCTGCCTTCCCTCTAGTCTTACACTGCAAAATTAGGGACTGCTAGCGCAAATAGCCCTTGTGTACCTTTGCGCGAAATTAAAAAAACAAACAAACAAACCAAAAACAATCTTTTATTCTTACATCACTAGATATTTGAACCAAGATCGTTAACGCTGAAGAATAAAAGTACACATTAACAAAATATTGATAGAAAGGTTTGTAATAAAAATTTAAGATTCGCTTAACCTTACTTCTTACAATATTCAGTTGAATTTTTTCCTTCACCAACCAGTTAGCTTTCCACATTTTTACCTTCACTAACTTTTTTTTTTCAGTTTAAAGTTCAGAACTTACGGTATTCCAACTTATAAATCGCTCTTTATCTTTGTTTCTAAGATGGTTTGTTAACCCTAAAAGAAGTGTAAGTGTGAGATTTTAGAATGCATAATGCTTCCGTACTTCAGTTCCCTGGCTGGTCTATGATAAGTTTACCGATTTACGATGCTAAAATTCGGGGTACAATTTCTCGCGAAGGACATAGTACAGATTAATAAATACAACAAAATTTACACTTCAGAACTGTGGTGCATTTTACTAATCCTGCACAGAAGTATAGGCTATTATCAAAGAAAATTATTAAACATTGGAGACTTTGAAGCTTTTGTAAACTGGAGTAGGTTTGGGTGCTTTACAGTTTCACGTTTCAAAACTAAATTTAAGTTCAACTGATATCAAGAAACTGCGCCATCATAAGTCTTTTTTTTATGGAAGGTTTGTTGAAAATTCATTCCATTTTGAAATAATATTGAAACTGATTATCGTTTACTTCGCGATATTTATTGCACATTTTAGTTTTGAAACTATAGTCATGGTGTCTGTACAGTTTAAAAATCATAAATAATGAAATGGTTTGAACTTTTGAGTTAACGAAGGTGTTTAAGATCCATGGTGAGATTCTGTTTTATGTTCTTAATACATAGATTTACAACTTTTCTGACCGCACTCTAATTAAAATATCTATAATAGCCAACAGTAAATCATTTTTGATAAGTCGTGACTGACGCACGTCTAACAGAAACAGGTTATTCTGAAGCTCTTTCTCCAATGGAAAGCATACGTATAATCTTAAACTTGTAATTGTGTTTATTTTATATTTAATATAGTAAATGAAACCTTACATAAGTTTGCAGGATGTCCGAAAAGTGTTAACTTACATATGACGCCAAACTTTTAGGATAACCTGTAGCCCTTACTAAATTCAACTCTCTCTCTCTCATTGTATGAGACATTTTCGGCTTACACAAAATCCTAATTTGCGTATTTGGTTAAGTTTTGTATCCTTTGTATCCTCATATCCTTTCCCTGATAAATCAAGGCCAGGTGGTTAGGGCGTTTGACTCGGAATCTGAGGGTCGCGGGTTCGAATCCCCGTCCCACCAAACATGCTAGCTCCTTTCAACCACGAGGGCGTTATAATGTGACGGTCAATCCCACTATTCGTTGGTTAAAGAGTAGCCCAAGAGTTGGCGGTGGGTGGTGATGACTAGCTGCCTTCCCTCTAGACTTTCATTGTTAAATTAGGGACGGCTACAACTTTGAATATGATTATCAAATATATCATTGTTGATCAGTATTTAGCTCTTTAAATAAACATTCACAAAATGACCGTGGCAGCATGTATTGAATAAAATAAAATGTTAAACATAAACTTTTTTACAACTATTCCATGATCAAAACTGTGAGAGCAACATGTTGTATAGCAGTTTTCTGAAGTTGACATGGATTTTAAATGGTCGATAGAAAAGATACAATCTGTGATTTGCAAGTAAATGCAGCAGTGGTTGCCTCATTATCCTATCAGCAATATTATATGGTACAAGAGGTAAAGCGGACGTGGACGTGTTTTAATCACGGTAGACCACCCATGCATAGAACTTTCGACCTGATCAAATAAGTTAGACTTACTCTTGTGGGAAACCCTCACTCGCAGCATTCGTATTTTGTTTTTGACGACAATCTGCATGCGTTTGAATAACAAGCTATTTTCGTGGGAAAAAAAAGTTATTATGATTAAATCATAAGAAACTGAACATGTATTGTGCATGTAAGTGTTGTAAAATATCAGTGTAATATTTGTCTTCATTAGCTATTAAATTTTACATTATTATTAATATCGTTGTTTGTGAATGATGTAGTTTCTATTTTTTTTTTACTATATAAATTCTGATTGTCTGACATTTTAAAATTTAATTCCAATTTATGCTGCACATGTGCTTAAACGGTCATGGTCAAAGATCCCCAGCATAATTATTCCTAATTTAGATTTGCTGACCAAAGAGAGAGCCCTTCGCGGTTACTTTTAACCGGATAATAGGACTGAATGTCAATTTTAAAACGTGCTCACAACTGAAAGTAGAAAGCGTGCTCAGCTGCATGTCGCGTCTAGAACCTTGGACCTTACATCTAACCCGCAGCTCAAGATGCTACTCACTGGGACACGTCCGGCCCTCGCGTTTGTTAGTAAGTGATTTTCTGGTTCATTCTGCAGTGACTTTCACATGTAAGGTGTAGATTCTTAAACAAAAGGTCCTATATAGTTATTGTTTAAAAGATTTTAGTTTTTTCGAGGTGAACAACTTGTGAAACGTTTTGCAACTGAACAAGTAAGAATTTCCGTAATTGACGTGTAGTTTCTACTCGTGCTTGCGAATTAACCTTACATTATGTCCTGTCGGAGTTAGGCCTATACAGACAGCCTAATAGCGTAATTGAGATAGCGTATTTCATATATCATTCTTAATGTGCATTTTATTATTTATTTATAATGATATTTCTGCATTATATTGGAGCTTAGACTTTGATAACATACGTTAGTTTATCATGACATGAAACATATATTATTCATATAATGTGTACAAAATACATGCTATGTCATTACTATAATTTTTTACGTCCACGTGTGCAGGTATTTGTGTAGAGAGAGAGAAAACAATACAGATAGAAAGGGAGAGAGAAAACATTCTATTCACGAACAAAAATTGTTGAATGAAAAAAACAGGACCAAATTATTGAACACAATTGCAAAAATTCCGTAATGGTAGCATTTACTGATGCAAAATCTAATAAATGTGCATGTGTAATGATCCTAGTGTCTAAGCCCCCTTTTTTTAGTGTTGAAATATTTCTATAAGAACAACCATCTAGTGGAGACCTTTGTCTGATGTTGTGTATTGTTATAAAAGGAATCTGTTTACAAAAAACTGTGCCATGGGATCTATCGCAGTTAGATGTATAGGGATTTTCTGTCAAACTTCCAAAGTTTTAAGGATTCATTTAAAAGAGAATGTTTTACTAAATATTACTTGTCCTGGGGCAACAAAGCAATCCAGCATATAAGTCAACCATCAATCAATTCACCTTGAATGCTTATTTATACTAACGAGATAACATTCTAACAGCTCACTACTTCGCATTCATGACTTCTCTCCCTGTTTATGTTATGTCATGAACTTGTCGATAGATGCTTAGGTTCTGCAGAGGACGCTTTCAAACTGTGAAATCTCGATGTTTATTTGTGATGAAGAAGCCATAGAATAGCTTTTTTTTTAGTTAATCGAGAAAATATAACTTTAACGATACACCCACACACGAAGATAATATATATTTCTAGCTATATTATTTACTTAACCATCGTCTCAAATTTCCAACAAAAAAAAATTATATACAGTTTTAATATTTCACTTGTTAGTATAAACTAAAAGAAACTTTTGGATTAGTACTAAGTCTGGTAAACATTTTTATCACGTGATTCTTTAATTGTCCAATACATTGTCGCCGACAAGATATTCCGAAAAATTACATAGCTCATTAGGCTAGTTGAGCTGTACAACCCAAAACTGCATAGCCCATTAGGTTGGTTGAGTTGTACAACCCAAAAGTACAGAATTCATCAGACTGGCTGAGTTTTACAACCCAAATTTCAAATTTATAGTTTTTATTAGCCTTTTTGTAATGTAACATCACAATCTGTGTCTACATTTCTATAGACGGTGTCACGTGTCGTATATAATGTCACTATGGCAATTACATTTTCATTCTTCCTCGGTGTGTTTCAAAAATTATCTTACTTTCTGATAACTCTGTTTCTATACAATTTTTATGTGGTTATAAGTCCGAAACTCTTATACCTCTCTTTTTTCATGTGTTCAAGTATTAAATCTATTAAGCTTCCATGGTGACAGTTTAAACTTAATAC
>NW_013665701.1:717592-727682 GCF_000517525.1 Limulus polyphemus | reverse complement strand
ACAGTCCACATCTAGCTGTTGGTTTGTATAATGACACAGTCCACATCTAGCTGTTGTTGTGTATAATGACACAGTTTACATGTAGCTGTTGGTTTGTATAATGACACAGTCCACATGTAGCTGTTGGTTTGTATAATGACACAGTCCACATGTAGCTGTTGGTTTGTATAATGACACAGTCCACATCTAGCCTAGCTTCCACTTAGTCATTTTTTTTTTCGTTTCACGTCTTGAATGCACTTTAAAGTTCTTTGTATTATTGAAAAAAATTATGATGTTTGTTAATAAATCAAGTCCTGTTTATTGTTTAAAAAGTACAATTCTTGATCTCAAGTGCATTAGTTTTGTTTGTGATGTCATAAACTATTGAATATGCGAAATGTTAGGATTTGGTTGACGCATGTAAAACTTTTTTCTCACTGGTGCAATTTCATGTTTTGTTTATTACCTTACGGTGAAAGACAGAGTATTCATGTTTTGTTTATTATCTTACGGTGAAATGTAGAAGACAGAATATTTTTGGAATGTTTCTTTAGGTACCACTTTAAGTGGGTTTCTTAGCTGTATTGGTTTTTCGTGTTTGTTGTATTCAATTGTAATCGTATTATTAATTTAATTTACACACACACATACATATATATATATATATATATACACTTTATGTATTTTTAGTGTTATTGTTATCATTATTATATAATAACAAATAAAATCGAATTTCATTTCATGATTTAATTAGCTCGCCAAAATTTATTATTTATATAGTCTATTAACGAAAACATTTTATTCAAAACCAGTAAAACCTTAATTATTAAAAGCTGTAAAGTGAAACACATTGTAATTCATAACTGAACATTTAATGTGTTGCAAGTATCTTATTTATAGAATAGCTTCTTGTACATAACGCATTCTCTGAATCATTTGTAAACTGCACTTAGAATTTGGTAGTTTTATTATAAAAATTATTGTATTATGATGTACCTGTTAGATTTATCAATATATTAAAAACAAGTAAAAAAATCAAGCCTTCTGAACTGTA
Source organism: Limulus polyphemus (assembly GCF_000517525.1). Classification (NCBI taxonomy): domain Eukaryota; kingdom Metazoa; phylum Arthropoda; class Merostomata; order Xiphosura; family Limulidae; genus Limulus; species Limulus polyphemus. The sequence goes on along the minus strand of NW_013665701.1, from coordinate 726,646 downwards.
ACAAATGTGTGTATACCTGTCAGTACAATCTGTTTGTTCTAGTATTGTACATTCCCAGAGAACGACGATGCATACCTTCCACAAGAGGGCTGAAATGTTAGTATTTTAGAATATCGATAAATGTCCATGCTGCTGTAATTTTAACGTAATAAAATACGTTCACATTTATTCCACATTTGATCACATGAATTTAATTTAAGTAAAAAATATCACTGCTGTTTTCAAAGAAATACATATATATATTATTGGCCTACGTCAAAAGTCAAAGTTGCCTTGTCTTTATACTAATGTGGAATTCAGAAAGTTGCTGGCAAGTAACAATACTGTTACCAAAATAAACTTGTATATTCTATAAAATTAAAGTATTTTAGGAAATGCCTGTGAATAAACAGCAGATTTTTCATACAAGTTAAAATGATTAATATTTGTTGTTGTTGTTTTATAATTTAACTACGTAAGTACACCATTTTAGTAGTTTATAGCTTATGAACTGCCCTGCAAAATTGTTTAGATAACCTAATTATAGCATGTAACACAAAACTGCAACATGGATAAGCAATTCTTGGAAATAGTACCTGTATATTGAGATGAGTTAGGAATTAGCCCATTCATATCATTACCTCCAACGAGTGATCTGATAAAGTCCTCAGCAAGAAACCAAAGCTGACATTCGTGAATTACTTGTCTTAAATGTACGTTGATTTAATTTGTACTGATCTCTTTTAAATATAAGAAACTTGAGATGTCATCTAAACTGTATTATATTTAAAATAATTATTCATCTCAGCTCAACTGGAGATATATATGTGTGTGTGGTGGTTTACGTCGTTAACTTCGTCTTTCTCTTAATAACAGTGCTGTTAGTTATTAATGGTGCTAATAATACAAATTTGAACAAATATATAAAGCTAGACAAATAAACCTTAGTTCTAAAATTGTTTTTTTATTGACACCTCTAGGGTGTTAGTCCATACAACTTTACGCTATCGAGGATGCTTTGCTTTCTTCTTCTACCGCGCGAGAAAGTAGAACTAGGAAAGAATGGTCTGTAGTGCAGTAATATAAATGTGCACCTTAGCTGTTTTATGTTCTTTGGTGTTATACATTCCGATTGCTTAGTTCTCAGTATCAACGTTTTGCAACACAACAGTTTAGATTTGTAATGTCTCAGGTTTCTAATATGTACCGAACATAATCCCAAACATTATATGTTCATTCAAGGAATGTGTTACTATATAATGTTATTAGTGTGTGCGTATGTATATCAACCATTACATGTTCATTCAAGGAATGTGTTACTATATGATGTTATTAGTGTGTGTGTATGTATATCAAACATTATATGTTCATTCAAGGAATGTGTTACTATATAATGTTCTTAATGTGCGTGTATGTATATATATACATCTGTATTAAAAGCTATCCTAGTTCAGTTTTACTGGCATGTACAAATGAATATGTAAATCTATTTTGCAAAGGCCGATGATCATGTACATTTCTATCTAATAAATGTTTACCATGTTTACACCATGTATGATTATTTTTGTCTTTAATGAAATAAATAACATCATTTCATTTGAAAATACACATCTCATAAAGTAGATGAAATACATCTATATATTTACTTACCATTTCATTTGGTTATCGTGTTCTTGGTGTAACCATTTGTTTATGACAAGCGTAACACACATGAGCGATATTGAATTGTTATTACAAAACGGCTATTTTTTCATTCTGTTTATGTATGCTTGTTTTTACTTACTGATATCAAACTCTTCCTATCTTTCTGCTTGGCGTCTCCTTATTTTGTAGGAATAGGTTTACATGATTTTTAGTATCAAAAATTATTTTCTAATTGTAGTTCTAACAGTTCCAATACTTTTGTATAATATTATCCAAGTTCCTTTGTTGTTGACAATCCAAAAAGTATTTTGAAATACACTTCTTATAATTAATCACTGAGAATCTGTGCCACTAGATGGCAGAATAGAGCTATTTATTCAAACAGTAATTATCCAGCTCCTTTTCTTACCAGAAATTGGTATAAAATTTAACAAATTCCAATGAAAGATCCTGTATTAGGCTATTGAAAAGCTGGGTGACCGATCAACCAAGAATGTGGAGTTCGTAGATAAACAAAACTGCTAAAAACAATAAATGACTTTGCCTCATCCAACAATGTTTCTAAAATGCCAGTTTCACCTAACTTTTCCGACAACAAATTTACTTACATTTATTAAAGCAAAGGGTTGAATAAAACAATATACCATATAAAGGTAATAAAAGAAAAATACTACGGAATTTATGTAAGAACTCATAGATTTTGAAACACAATATTTTGCTATTTTAATCTACAGAAACTAAAGCAGTTTTACAAGGGAAAATATTTTACCATAATTAAAAATAAAACTAAGTTTATAAAACTGCGGATACCACAGTAATACTCCTATAAATGGTTTTAATATGTCACAATAATTATTGGAAGTGTGGCATTCTTAGGTGAACTGAAAGTATTTTTCAGGACTATATTGGATAAGTTCGATGGACATTAAGACAGTCGCTCTCTTTCAGATGTTTTTCAGAGTCAAGTAATGGAGACGGCTAATGAAGAAAAACTTATATTCAAGCCGTCTCCATCCATCATTAGTCACAATGTGGGTTCCTCGTCATCGAATATCTCAGAGTCAGAATCATGATGGCATTTGAATCATCAGAATACTCCTTTAGACGAACTAAATGTGATCTTTTATACTCATTATACTCTCTTCTGCAATGTCTCCGCGAGTGGGACAAGTATTCCTTTCGTGGAAGATGACATAGAAACCAAGGTAACCTGAAACCAGATCGATTTGATGATTTCCTTGACATTGATTTATGTGTCGAACTTGACACGTATTCATAACTATGAATGAATTTAGATTAAATAAGAACACTACCGAAAGAAAGAACCTTTTGGAATATTCACATATCACATGAGCATACAGATAGTGTGTAACTTTAGAAAAATAACATATGAGAGTTGAAGAATTCGTAGCTATCATGAATGTAAATCTAATAGTTTTAGATATGTACATCATAAACATTACACCACTTCTCAACCTATTCGATTTCTTGGCTTAAATACGGCAATCGTTGATTCACAATAAAGCGATGAATGAAATTTAAATAACCTTTTCTGATCGAAACTAATAAATTAATTTCTAAATGTGTATAAAAAATATATGTGATTTGAAAATAACTCTGAAATAATTCCCACGCTAATTCTAGGAAGTAATTTAAGATTATAATTCTATATAAGACTGAATGGCTTAGATGATATATTCATTTAAACACCACCAGGAGTCTTCTCAATCTAAGGTTTAATAAAGCGCATGGAACAATGGATCAAAAAAAAAAAAAAAAGAAGAGAAAAAAATGGGTGAACAAAACAACAAAGATGCATGTACGTATAATAACATTATTATGAAAGAATGAACTTAGTCTTATTCAGATTGTTTGTTTTCTTAGAATTATGATGGAATAAATTACAATTACATTCCAAAATATTCTAAATACAAAAAAAAAATAATAAAAAAATAGTACGGTATTCCAAGATTGCCATGATTATCCTCAGAGTAGCCGGCAGAAACTGTTAAAACAGGATAATTCGACGGGTATTGTATTACTGAACAATGCTTTATTTTTCCTGTATTTGACTGAGTCATAATCAAAAGAAGTAGACTGGACTCAAAGTGTAATCGATCTTTATTAAAGAAAAATAAAATTAAGTTTAAAAACTTGGACAAGTGCTTGTAGTCAGCTGTGTAGAGAGAGCATTATTTAGGCTTTCTTACCAGTAATCCTCTAGCTCTTTTATTTCTAGAGTTTATTGTGCAATAACATATCTACGTATTTGAGAAATCTTAGTAAGTCTCAGCAAAATCTGGAATCTCTACATGTCTATAAATGCTTATTATTCTATCAACACACAGTACACTTCTATCAAAATGTTTAACAAAAACAAAAATGCTTCATATGTTTATGCCTACTCTCAGAAATATCTTCAAGTCTAAAATATTTGTGAAAATCTTTCATCAAGTCTACACGTTTGCAAAACAAATGAAAACAGTACATTACATACAAAGCTCCCTCTCCTCAGATATATGCACTATGCCCGTGACTGAAAGCCACTCTCATGCAAACAAGAGGTGGAACATACTTCTATGTGATACCATGAATTGCCTTTACAAAACACCATTGCTTCTGTTAATAACAGTTTGTTCTAAAGTAATGTCTTCTAGAGAAAAGAAAAAAAAACACAAAATGACCTCAATAATCCAGGAAACTACGTGAAAAAGCAAGGTGAGAGGAACTTATTAATTCCCTTGACCAATGTTCTATACTAAAAATAAACCTGCAACACTGAAAATTTGAAAACAAAACAAAACGAAAACTGTCTAGCAACTAAAGGATAGAAAATGCGCGATTATGTCACACTTATCCTCTCCTTTTTATTTCCATGCTGATCAGGCCAGCCCTAACGTTAAAACTTAAAGTCAGTCAAAAATCAATGTAACTTGCTTCTACATATTCATTAAAACATTCCAATGAAGTATTCGTAAATATACACTACCTAAAAATGAAACACAAAAATTAAACACTTTATAACACGTATATATGCGATTCATAAGGAGAAGGATATGTCCTATCTATGAGAGTCACAAGAGCAGGTCTTTGAACCCACGCCTCTGCCTCCCTGTTTACCTGCTCCTGGCAGCAGATTATCCACTTCACAGTTATACAGCACCCACGATTCTGCCTGCTCCTGGCAGTAGCACTTTAAAATCCGAATCTACTACAACATCAGATGCTTCGAAATATTGGTCAGGTTGTGGAGGGCGTTTCTACTTTTTCTTGCAACAGGGTCCTTATCTTTCCCTTTTGCTTTTATACCATTGAGGTGGAAGAATCTCACTGATGGTGAAAGCCATCACCATCATTGTGATGGTAGTGGGTTGGACCTCTGATTATCTCCATATTCTAGGTGATGAGGAGAGACTTCCCCGGCACTTGGAGGTTTTCTTCTTCCTGAATGACTTGAGTTCTAGGAAAGTCTTTTATGGGTCATAGATGTAATAATTAGACCAAAGAAGGCACAGAAGGTTTTGCTGGGGCTTCTCCATTCTGGTATTTGTAGACCAGTTTTGGTGTATTGTTCAGACAATAGACTTCTCTGTGTGCATTTGTGCAACTGGCTAGCTGTAAAACAATATACCCAGAAAGGTTAAGAATTTTATCTTAAGCAGGAAGAGTCGGATTTGAAAATGTATAATCAAATTAATTCTGGTTGGCCAGAAGACTTCTAAGAGCGGAGGCTAGAGTTGTAATAGTCCAATTACAAAAAAAAACAACAACAAAAAACTCTCTGTCCTAAACGTTCTTTTAGAAGTAGTGTGTTAAAACTATTGCTGTGGTAAAATGGCATGTCTACAAGCTTAAGTGTACTCACACATATATTACCTGTAGACAACGTATCCCTTCACTTATGGATGTCCCACTCCACTCAGTCTTCATGGAGTCTCGTGCTTGACCATAGTCCAGTTGTGCTCTCTGACGCCATCATTGCGATGATGATGGTTTACAACTATCCTAGAACCCAGTCATATTCTATTCACTACTGACTGGCTGTTATACAAAACAGAGATTTGATCCAGTAGTAATGGTATCTAAACAAGTAACCAAAACTAGCTCAGCTACCATGCGAGCACTGACCATGATTTTCTGACCATAGGAATTCATTAACGTTTTTTTTTGTTGTTTGTTGGAAAAGTAACTATACAGAACTGTAGCTTGTACTGAAATGTTAAGAAAATATTCAGAAAATTATGTTCTTTCGGAGTATTTCAATCTACATGATTGAAAAACAATTATTCACAATAAAATAAAACATTCAGTACACTGATACTTGCTATTAATCATGGATTTCACTCAGACAAATAATTGCACGCGCAATTTAACTCGATCCAAATAAAAGGCTTTTAGCTACTACTAGTAAAACAACAGGTCAAACATTTTTCTGGAAATCGTAGCGTAAACCTAATTGTTATTCTTATGTCGCCAAAAAAAATCTCACTAGCTGCTGAACATTTTAGTATCGAAATTAAAATATTCTCTCTTCCACATTAATTAAAATAACAGACTCACATTATATTCAAACAATACTCCAAAGGCCAATATCCAAAGTTAACCCTATATTTTGTGAGCTTAAAATCCCGATTCTGATCAAATTTTCATTTATTTAAGATTTGTCTACCAGTTGTGTTTCAGTGATTGATTCACTTGTATCGTACAACACTCATGAATGATTTTGTGCAATGTTCCATACATGTGTGTAAGAAAACACACATATACTTGTTAATATGTATATTGCTATATAAATATATTTTCATAGTATACATAATCCCATATACTAGTAGCCATAGACAGATCATCTGTGGCATCATATGTCATTACCAAAGTAACTTAATCCGGCAATTACCGTTAATTATACATCAATAGTTATGATGCTGTAATGTGCTGCCATGCCATCTTTGAGCCATGAAACAAAAGCTATTTTTTTAGCAATTATGAAGTAAGTAATTTTAGCAGAATTCAGCTGAGCCAAGATGTTTCAGTTTAAATTCTCCTTATCAGGATCAACATTCACACTGTCAATACTTTATATATCACTCACACTTCTGTACCAACTTAAGCTAAATACAATAGTCTTCAGTAAAGTAACTTACTATATGAGGTGGCTGTTAACATTAGCAGCCAAACTAGCAAACTTATTGTTCTGCCATACACAACTCGATCAATTAACTATAATTATCACCACAGAAAAATATATAGTGGCAAGTTCAAGGAAATAAGAACTACTCCATTCAGGTTCAATAGAATCTGATTTATAGCACAAGTTCGACGAGTATCCTAACTGCTGATAGATGGTAATCACAAAATGTAGTAAATACATTTTTTTTTGGCAAGACAATACTACCCAATATCGTGGAAAGAAAGGAATACTACTTCCCTTCCGTAATCGGTTTCTCTATCATTGACTATCCTAACTGCTGATAGATGAGTGGTAATCACAAAATGTAGTACGTACATTTTTTTATCAAGACAATACTACCCAATATCGTGGAAAGAAAGGAATACTACTTCTCTTCAGTCATCGGTTTCTCTATCATTGACTTTTCTAACTGTTGATCAGGTATTCAGGGTGGCGTGATTTGCATCTCGGATGATCGCTAGAGACACCTGGTCCCTCCTCATCTGACTCATTGTACATAACTAGCTAAGTATCATTTGCTCCTTCCTTCTCATCAGTTGAAGTAAGATGATACGACACAGTACTCTCATTAACCTTAGATTCACCATTTTCAACTTCCGATTTCTGGTAAAACACAGACACGAGAAGCACTTTTATAATGTATACTTGCAGATGACTATGGGTTCCATGTGTGTATGTGTGCCACACATCCATTTGTCAGAGTACTAAGTATGAATCCAGCCAGCCAGAAAGCCGGTGTTTCTGGCACATACTAAATTCAAACCAAGTCTCCTCAAGAGTAAACGCTCTTCGAATATTTTGTTATAAGATCTCTTCTGATGTACAGCAGTCTTTCCCAACTGTTAACATGCAAACTCATGCACATTGGTTAGTGCAGTAATTTCACTTATTCCTGTGGAAAATGTTGGACGTACGTGACTGGGGGGTGATCTGTACATCACACTTACAGGGAGTAATATTTCTCTTTACGAAACATGAGCATGTTCAGTGAACAACCAGTTAAACTCTGTTCTGTTGCACGGAATGGCATCATGACGTACAATAAGCGTTTGTCACAGTCGGTTTAACTGGGATTAACAAACTTTGCAAGTGAACACTTGATAATTTGTATTGGACTAAGATGATAAGGTGGAGTGAAATTATCACCACACCCGATACCTTGCACAACTCAGAGAACGTTTAGCTGGTGAAATATGTTCTCTGGTTGATTTTAATGTGCCGCATCTGGCTACCCATTGTTACATCAACACGTCACTTCATGATTGTGCTGAAGTATCAGCCAATGGACAAGCTTCGGCCCACTTGATGAAGTAATCGAAAATGATCAGAACATATCGAATACCTCATGTAGTTTCTGGGAGAGACCTGGTCATATTCAGGGCTATTCTCTGAAGATGAGAACTAAAATAATTTGCTGGAGTTTTCCCTCAAGGTGGCGCACAGTAACGATACTAGCGTCTAACATCTTGACTAGAATGCAGCCAGTAAATCCATCTTTGCAGGTCAACATAAAAGCACATTATAACTTGGTAGCTCCAGTCCTCTTTATTTACATATTTGTTCATTGTTTTATTTAAAAACAACACTCAAAGTAAAGTCAATCAATAAATGACAATTTTATAACTATATTTTTAATTCAAAATAATAACAATAACAATCATCCCTACAACATTACTAAATGTACCAATTTTATCATCTTTCATCCTCCATTGAGTCAGCGATAAGTTTACGAACTTACAACGTTAAAATGGGTTCGATTTCCCGGAGTAGACAAATCAGATAGCCCAACGTGGCTTTGCTCTAAAAAAACACATAATTATCATCCTTCTCTAAAATTAATATGTTTTAAATGTTTAAAGAGGAAACTACTGAACTGAATAATTAATTCGAAAATACAGCAACACCAGTTTTTACAGTAGGTAACTTGTTTTACCAGTTTTACTTGATGATGACTCCAGATTTTGATCCTGTTCAAGGAATATACCCGGAATTACCGTTAATTTGTCATAAAATCGAATTATATTCTGTTACTGAAAAACAAGGGTCTGAGTTTGCCTCGTATTTAGCCCAGCATGACTCGCAATCCGCGGGTCGCAGATTCGAATACCCATCCCACCAAGCATACTTGCCTTTTCAGCCATGAGAGCATTATAATGTGACCGTCAATCCCATTATTCGTTGGTAAAAGAGTACCCTAAGAATTGGCGATGATGAGTAATTGGCTTTCCTCTAATCTTTAACTG
>NW_013665701.1:704276-716638 GCF_000517525.1 Limulus polyphemus | reverse complement strand
CCATTACCTCCACTTCACATGAAACTGGGCTTGATGAAGCAATTTGAAAGACCTTATACAAAAATGGTGACTGTTTCAAGTATCTATGTGGGCAATTCACAGCTCTTTCAGAAGCGAAACTTAAAGGAGGGAGTTTTGTTGGGCTTCAGATTAGGAAATTGATTTCGGATGAACAGTTCGAAAGGACAATGAAAAAAGTTGAAAAAAAGGCGTGGATTGCCTTTAAAGATGTTATTGACAAATTTTTAGGAAACAACAGAGACCCAAATTATGAAAATATTGTTAATAACATACTCGATAAATTCAGAGTTGGGTTGTAATATGAGATTGAAAGTTCATTTCTTACTCTCACATATTGACTGTTACCCTGAAAATCTCGGTGCCATCAGCGAAGAACAAGGGGAAAGGTTTCATCAAGACATAGGGAAATGGAGAGGAGGTATTATGGAAGGTGGAACATAAGCAAGATGGCTGATTACTGCTAGTCATTGAAACGAGATGCTTCAGACGCAATACATAAAAGAAAGACCACCACACGTAGTTTTGAGACCAAAAGACATAGATTTCACACAAAAATCAGGATAAATGAAGATGCATATTCGTTTGACTTTTTCTTCAGTTTGTTTGTATTTTTGCTAACACACATAATAATAAAAAATGTTCGTTGTGGTAAACGAAATATAATTTGATCTAAGTAAGAGTTTTTCCCCCGATTTGTAAAACACCTTTACGTGATAAAAAAAAATAATATTATTTTCAAAATCTGCGTAACTGAATTACGTAAAATCCGTTATTAAAGCCAAAACGACTTTTATGAAGTGTAAATTCGCAGGGAGATAATATAAAATTACTGAACATTTAAGTGATCTTTTTGACATATTGTTAAAACATTTTTTCTCTCATATTCCTAATCTTATTAGGGATCATTTTGAATTTGTTGAAAAATTACCAAAGAAATTAGGAGAAAATCAGTGTTTTGTTTCTTTTGACGTGGTAGCTCTTTATCCAAATATTTATCATGACTATGGACTTAAAGCGGTGGAAAGCTTCCTAGATAAATAAAACGAATTAATTCATCCCAGGTTTAATAAACGGTTTATCTTAAAAGGTTTAGATATAGCCTTAAAAACTTGATTTTGTTTACATATGAGTAACATATCTTTTATCAAATTTCTGGTACAGCAACAGGCAGAAAAGTTGCTCCAACTTATGCTAATATCAGTATGGGATTTTTCGAATTACAATTATTTAATATACTACTTCATTATTTTGAAGATACTTTTGCAGTTCACGTAAAAACTTTTCGGAAAAGATTTTTAAACTATTGGTTTGTAATATGGAAGGATACTCAAGATATTAATGTTTGTTGTAATTTTAAATCCAATAAGCAAGAAAACTAAGTTTATGTTTGAAAAAAATAATAAAGTCTTGTTATTTTCAGATGTGTTGGGTTTTTATCAGAAATGGAAATTGTAACTGACATTTTTTATAAACCCACAAATGCACATAATATGTAGATTTTTTGTAATAATCTCAAACATATAAAATTAAATGTTCCTGTAAATTATGCAAGTAAATTATATCGTTTGGTTTCCAATGAAGAAACGAGAGTTAACAGATTATTATAACTGAAAAAACTCTTAGTTCAATGTTAGTATCCCAAAAAAGTTATGTTACGACAGCGGTGGTCACGGATCGGGGAACATCACGAATAATCCAGTATGTGCTAGGCGCCCTCTATTCCTGTATATAAGTGCGCTGGGTAACGTGAGACGAATTAATCGGGATTTTGAATTGCAGACAGGATGGACAATTGAGTCAAGCGCGGTAGTAAGTAAGTGCGTGAATTGTTCCCTGTGAATTATAACGTGTTTTTATAAAATCAGTTAAGTTAAATTGAATGTGGAAACTAAGTGTATTGCAAAGTTGAATTGAGAAAGAATAAACTAGTTTTATTTAAGAAAGGACTTGCATAGCTGAAGTTTTTCAGAAGGAATTTTTATGGGAAAATAACAATCGACCAGAGACGTAACAGTTATTAAAAGGTTTTGAAATTGTTAAGAACGTTTTAAATAAAAAATATTAAAAAGAGATTAGTGAACTTAAAGAGATATTATACTTTTTGTTGTGACTCAAATATATATATCGATAAATAATAAAAATGATATAAAATTATTTTATTTAGAAGTCTGTTTGTAATTAAGCACAAAGCTACACAATGGTCATTCTGTGCTCTGCCCACCACGAGTATCGAAACCCGGTTTCTAGCGTTGCAAGTCCGCAGACGTACCGCTGTGCCACTGGGGGTTTATCAAGAAGTCAACCCAAAAATGTGTATAGATTATTTAATGAACATTAAGAAAGAGATTTTTCTAAAGAAGGTATTTTCAGTTACTTTATATAATTTAGGTTATATAAAAACTACCAAAACAACATAGATAATAATAAAGAAATTTTGTTTTTCATTAATAACTTATTTCATTGCAATTATAAGAACGTATTTTATCTTTTACAATATGTCAATTGTGGTGAATTATATATTAGGGAAACAGATAATTTAAGATTAAGGATAAATTTACATAAATTCTATATTAGTGTCTCGAAAAAGTCCATTATTTACCAGCAAACATTTTAATGAATGTATTTCGAGAAATTTAAAATAACCATATTTTCCCCCTTTTTCGGATATGTAATGTAAAACATAAAATATTATTTTTGAAATAAATATTTTGTAAATTTTTAGCTCCCCTTTAATAGATAGTAGTAAAGGGGCATAAGTATCCGTTTGTGTAACGTCAGTAAGAATTGCGAAACCGTGCAAACTGTTAAGACTTATCAGAAAAGACAAAAAAGGTAAGTAAGAGTGTGAAATTATAGAATAAATAAATTATACATTTCTATAATAATAAGAGAAAGTATAATTACAACGGGATTTTACTTTAAAAAGGAAAGTACATTTACTAACTTTATTTTGAACGTAGTTAATTTACAAGTGGAGTGTATTATATGTTTGTATATTCGAAAAGTATATGTATTCAATCTAGATTTTTCAGTAAAATTATATCCTGAAGAGTGACCTCTGAAGTCACGAAACCGGCTGAAGAAATAACAGCCTGATATTCCAGTGAAACAAAACTAAGGTGTTAAGAATAAGGAATAAAGAACAACAAATCTGTCCGTAATTCCTTAACAATTCACTAAAATATTTGAAAAGAACTAAGTACAGAAAAACTTTCAAGGTTGACTTTTTTTTTATTGGTTCACATGATCGCACTTGAACATTGGAGAACTAAGCAGAACGCTATTTAACTTATACTACACAAGTTGAGAGGCAAATGACCTTGAGTTCACAGTATCAGTACGACGCTGCATTGTCCAGATAAGATAGTGAACTGTATAAAGAATAAGTATCAGGGGATTTGTTATGTACTTCTTCGTGAGGTATTTCTCCCTCTCATTACGACACGAAAAATATATCAATATGTGCGAAACGATAAATCAATTCTTAAATAAGTACTGACTTACAGCCCGGCCCAGTGAAAGGGCGGGAAATCATCTCAGAGGGAGCCCTGTAGGAGAGGGGAAGAAACAGTTCTCGAATGCCCTGTTACACTTCGTTCGAACACAAATTCATTAAAGTTACACTATATTATACAAACAAAAGAGAATCCTCAATAGCCGCGGCACTTATTAATTCTTTTAGGCAGAATTAGGGAAAATTAATGTACGAGACCTTTTTTCATTTTTATTGACTACATTTTTGTACGCCAGCAATACCAAACGTGGGATGTACGATTCGATTTTATTACTCATCAGGTCTTTACCAAACTACCCTCAAATTGAAACTCTTTTAGGTAGGATTAGAGTAAATTAATCAATGGGAACTTTGGCGTGGTCAGAAACATCAATCGAAAGGGTTTGACCACCTGAGTCCAAAACTGTAATTAAATCTCAAATCAGTCAAGAGATGAGCCGCGGCTAAAGATGTCGATTACTTTCACAAATCCACGAAGATCTAGTTAAATAGGAAAAATAAGGGGAATATAAACAGACATACTACACGAATGTTGTTCTCTCTCGCTTCAGACATTAAATTGGTTGGTCTCATAATATAATGGACATTATATATTTATTTGGCCGATAATATGATGTTTATGCCTAGTACGATCCACAACATCAGGTTGAATATTCCATAACTCGTTTTATTCACAATAGATCAACGCTGCTCGTGTGTATGGATGTATTCTAACGATTAAAGAGAAATTATTGGTTTCGAATCGCATTACAATAAAAACAAACCTATTCTTCAACAGCCCACCTACTTGTCCCATGTATTTTGAGTGATTGCACGAATATAATAAGATAAGATTTCCGCTTTAATAGTACGTATATGGATGCCGAGGCTTAACACACTTCATAACGTTGTCGCATGGGATTTTGAACGGAACGCCGTCTCTGTTTCTTTAGCAATGTGTTTCACAGCTGATGCAGCGTCTTCCATTTCAAGCATATTTTGGAAATGAGCTCCTAAAAGTTAGTTTTTTATTTTACTTTTTGATGGCCTACACTTAAGTATTAATGAACTAAAGTTCTTTTATGATCCATTACAATGTTTCCGTACAAATATAGTTAATACATAAATGTTACGTATTTGGATTTACACGCGATATATTTATTATTTCAATGAAAGCACAGAAAAGAACAGGAATAGTTTTCTTCAGAGTTTATGATACATACTTGAGGATAAATCTCATAGGCCTCAGCGAGTACGGACTGTAATATATGATAACATACAAATATATTCGTGCAAATAATTAAAAATACGCAAGAAATGGTTTGGCCGCATTAACTCAGGCAAATATCTTTTGAAACATGGATGGTATCCGAGTTATCTCGGGCAAATCAAGGAGTTGTCAATATTGTTACGTCTCCGTTTGTTAACTGATTTTCTGAAAATTCGTTTCGACGAAACTTTAGCGACACAAGTCCTTACTTAATATAACTTTACCGATACACTTATTTTCAACAGTCGCTCTGTAACAACGAACGTTAACATCAACAATACTTTCTGACTGCAGTTCAATTACTCACTACCTACAAACATTATTCCGTCACGTTGTGAGCGTCTTATATATATATATATATATCAGACAAACATATATCTGGTAAATGCTAGAGCACTCCCGAAGAAACGGGATAGTTCTAGAAAGCAGGTGGCGTGACACTAGTCACGTGACCTCGCTGACGCAATAATATTAACTTCCGATCAGAAGAAGCTATGCACTTATGAGTGAAACTAAAATGCTTGAGGTAAAGGTGAAATTTTTAAATCTTCGGGGTTTGATGATCTTGTGTGTAACAACTTGATATCATCGTTTCTTTCAAGTCTGTGCGTACCAGCTTAGGATCTTAGTTTAAATCAATGTATGTATACTGAATCCACCCGTCGAAAATATCAAGTATAATAGAAGCCCTATCATTCACAATGTTCACACATTAGACTTAATAAACTTGATGCGGATTATACAGACCTTAAATACATGACGCGACCTGACCACGAAAATACAAATTTATGATGTCAGCAATCTGACGCGCTCTAATGGTAAAACCTAAAGATCTCCAATATCATATCAAGACATGAGCTCAATCAATAAGTATCAAAAATGTAATTAGAGTTCAAACCGAATAAGAATATTTTGTTGTTAAGCACAAAGCTACACAATGGGTTATCTATGCTGTGACCACCAAGAGTATCGAAAACCGGATTTTAGCTGTGTGAGCCCTCAGACTTACCACTGGGCCACTTTTGGGGAGGATAACGGAATATCATGTCTTTTTCAAAGGACGGACAACATTTTCACATCAAACTGGTCCTACGAAAACTCCAAAATAAGCATTCTGTTACGTAATAGTTCAGGTTTTTCAAGAATGAAACCAAAACTACATTAATATACCACATACTAAAATTATCAGTGAAAGCATTTTTAAGCGTATTTTTTCAGTCATTCTAAAATGCATCTGCACTCTTACAAGTAATAGAAATAATTTCTATAAAATATTTAGACTATACATATTTGATAACTGACTATTTGCGGCTATGTTTTCATGAACAATAGTCACACCAGTGCTACTTGCTGGCAGTATACGTCTTCCATATCAGTCATCTTCAAGACACTTTGTTAAACATCAGTATTTCCACGGAAAGAGTGTACAAGAAAAAATTAAGTGTACGATAGGTATTTCCTCATTTGATGCTTTATTATTCTGTGTTTTTTTCACGCCATCTTTAGATCACAGTTGTGGAATTCTTTAGCTTTTATGACTGGAATATTATATAAATACTGTATACATTTTTAACAAATCCATTTTAGTGTTCACATACATATGCGAAAACCAATAGTCAAAAATGAATAGGTCTGTCAATCTCCCTTTTAGTCAGTTTTATTCTCAAAATGTGACTACTTCTTTCTTATACCTGTACATATTATATTATATTGATTGTTCGTGTGTACATTTACGTTACTTCAAAGAATGTGTACTTTGAATATGAAACTGGTACTAGACTAGTATATTCAAAATAGTTTCGTTCCAAATGCTAGAGGTAGAATTGTTACATACAGCTTTCCCCGTCAGGTTAAGTGAAAAGAATAGGATCCAATAGAAGCCAACCGACTGTTTTTCTTTAGTATTCTTGTAAGATATTGACCACTTCTTCGAGTACTGTATTTTGACTAAGACAAGATGATAAAAAAAAACGTCCAACAGATTACATACATTTTTTTATAACCTACGTCACATAATGTAAGTGACAATAAAAAATCACAATTATGCAATCATTTATTTGCATCTAGTTTCTTCCAATACAGAATGCAAATGATTTACAAATGAAATAAACAGTCCAAAAAACTTTATAAAAATGTACTTTGAGCTAAAAAATTATTTCGTGACAATGTTGGTGGTGGTGGATTTTTTAGGGGAAGGAGAGGAATAAATAGATTACATACATTACATGTCTATTAGATCAAAGCGAAAGAGATAAAAAAATGTTACTAGAACGTGATGACGTTTTGAAACCTTCTTCTATGATACAGTATGGGTGACTAAAAATAATGTCCATAAGACTTTATGTGCATTTATTTGCAACTAATTTCTATCAAATAACATGGTTGATGTTCAAAAAACATCCCATTACACAATACTCTAATTTCCTAGTTTCTTTTATTACGTAATGTGGTTTGAAAACACTATTAAAATACACATTTATTTGCACCTAAAATCTTAATTCCGACACTCTGTGAATACGTTTTTCAACGACCGATATTATACTTAATATTATCAAAAATTTACACTTCAAGTTTTAAGACTTAACAATCCAGTATATGACAACATAGGAACTAATTAATGAAATTTTACGAGTTCAACAATGGTTACTCACACTCCATACGAATGAACATAAACATCCGTCAAAATCACAATTGGTTCGAAGAACAAGGTAAGTAAATAACATTTACGTATCCTGGCCAGAACTGACGTGTATACACCTGTACACAGAACATGCCACAGTTACAATAAATTTACGATACATTTAATTACAATAAAAAATGACAAATGCTAAAAACCTTAGATAATTTTTATAATTCAACTGGATGAGGTTTTACACACTTGGACTAAACTTACCTACCTTTCATTTCTGTGACGAAAACGCTTCATTTGATTTTTGTTCACAAGACGTGAAATTTAAAACGTTTTTTAGATGAAATTTAAAGGGAGAAGCACTTTCTTTCTGCTGTCATTTTGAATGCATTTTTAATTTATTTCCTGTAAATGTCCACTGCTTTAATAAGAACTTAAACGAACATGCCACTATATCATAATAAATTAGAATGTGTTATAGATTAAAAGTAACTTTTTTTCTTGATTAAAACTGATCTCCTTTACATTTATATAGCTGAATGACGTAACTAATTTAGTTTAATATATTACAAAGTCAACGGTCCTTAAAATACGCCATGATGACATCTGAAGATGCTTCTCAATACAGATGATATTTGTTTTCCAAAAATACTAAATCAACATAAATATTTATTGGTGTCACGCATGTTTCACAACAATATAGAATTATTTAAATTAACCAAAAGTTCGACTGTACACGTTAACAACTTTACTGGTGTGTTAAGTACAGAAAACCTAATGATCACATCAGTAAATCTTAATATCCTGCTATATAGTTCACACGAAAGCGTCAATATTCTGTACGTGATCTTTGTTTGTACCCTTTTCTACTTGTTATACAAATAAATCACTTTTAAAAGCCAGGGAAAACGCAATAAAAAAACAACAAATCCTTGATGTGTAAGTTAACACCCACGTTATTCCACGTGTCTCTCTTGCTAATCACACACTTATCGACGTAGTTCAACTCCAAATGATCCCCAATAGAATTCTTCACTCGCAAACGATTACATTAAGCGTTTTGTGTTTCTAGAACCTGCTTATTACGAATGTGCAATTCTTAAATACGGACAGAAACCAATTTAATTAATACGCTATAATAAAAGTAAAAGTCCAAAAAATAGAGAAAATAATGAAAACAAAAACACATACAGATCCATTAATAAATTGTTTGATAAAACACAAAACAGTAAAGAAAGATTATGTTGTGTAAACGTAAAATATATCTGATAATATCCATATTTATTCTAAAAATGTAATTATTTATACTCTAAAACAAGTACATATTTTAATGCTTTTTTTAAAAAATTCTATTCAAGAAAACTACATATGTGGCTATTTACTACTACTGTTCCTTGTATATCAAAAGTGACGTGCTAAAGATAAATTTATCTAGCTATTCTTCCAAGTTGAAAATACTAAATTTTGTGTGGCTAATAATTTGAAATGACCAAATATTTAATGTTTGATTAAATTGGTCAAATCAGGTACTGTCAAGTCATAAAGATCAACATTAATTTTCTATCTCCTCAGTCTTAAAACAAGAGATAAAGGTCAATTAATAATTGATAAATGTTCCATAAACAACAAATGTGGGAATAAATGATAAAACTGCTAACAAAATTACAAGACATCAACATCTATTCTTCAACTAATGCTTTATGGGAAAAACAATATAAAGAGGAACCTGCCCCTTACCTAACAAAGGTTGGAAATAATCACAGTAGGAAGATAAGGAACATTCTATAACAGACAACTATCATCATACATTTGGATCAAGACATTTAATTGCTACTAGGGCCAGATGAGAAAACCTGAACAATCTATTTCTTTGTTCACTTACACGTGCAAGTGACCTAGTAATGCTAGGACAATGCTTAACTACCACTCATCATGGTGCACTCTTACTTTGGATCACAGATGTCAGTTAGATATGTAGTAAGAGAACTAGGTAAAAACATAAAAAGAACACTAAAAATCCTTCAAATGTTATCAGGATCAGGACACCTGTATCATCCTGATGTGGCGTCTGACATGGGTTGGAGAAAAAACAGAAGCTGGTGATGACCCTTGACTTCTCTGACCAGTGGCAAAATCTGACATGTCAGGACAAGAAAAATTGCTGTATTTCCAATCATTATGTTCACACTCAAGGCTTCCAAAACTTAAACGGTTCTGAGTCCGCTCCATCCATTCACTTTGAGGCAGTTTCATTTTTCGCATATAAGGACTATCAACCCTACCACAATTGACTGTACTTCTGGTATCAAAATAATTGAGACCAGCAGATTGATGAAACTTATCTGCTATAACTGGACATGACTGGGCCCTATACAAGCCCTCTCTATTTTCATTCTTTTTTCTGGACTCTTTCGAAAGAAACCAGTTATGTCCCAAAAGCCTCTGTCCACCTGGAAGATTTTCCAAAATGTTTTCTTGGAATTTTGGGAGCCTACTGTTTTTTCCTTCAGTAAAATTTTCCTTGAAACTTTCTTTACTACTAACACATGTATTCTCAGTACATTTTGTATATCTTTGGATGTCATCACGAGAGAGTTGAAGGGGTGCCTCCACTGAAGAAGGTGAAGCTGGAACACCAGAATCGTGTCTGTCAGGATCTATATAGGTGTCCCTTTCTATATTATTTGTTCTCGATAAGAATATTTCATCTGTAACGATAATTGCAAAAGAGACTAGTAATAAGTCCAACATACCTTTTACACTAGAGAAAGGCTGAATTTATAAAAGAAGATGTTAGAAACAAGAGAACAAGTGTCCTTGAATTCATTTAATTGTAGGACTTATTAGTTATCTATACTGTTACTATAGTGCTAGTTTTTTTAATCAAGCAGTTGCAATTACCCCAACAAAGGTGCCTATTTAGTGAATAGTACGTCATCCACTTATTTATGTAAATATGAGAATAAGAGATTTGAAAGTTATTTAATTCATATACCTTTGTTCTGACTGATGCAAAATACTTTAAAAGCAGTTGTTTTTTTAGTCTTTCATATATTTATTAAGGTATTACTTAACCAGCAATATCTGTAAAGGGTTTGTTTACAATAATAGAAAATTCATTAAGGAATTCTGCTTTATTGAATTTCAAACTTACAAAATATAAATTCTACATTGCACATTTTAAAACTATTGTACACTAAGTAATAATAAATATATGAAAAAATGTCAGTTTTAGGTTTCAATTTTCCATGGTTGGAACATTGCAGACAGCCCATTATCTAGTTTTGGGCTTAAACTAAACAAAGAAAATTTTTGATTATACCATAAGCAGCAATTATATGCTGAACTGACATGGATATTTTGTAACTATTGCTTATGAACGAGCAAGTTCTCTTTTACATGAAGGCTTTTCTTGTCATTGGCCTTTGTTAAAATAATTTGAATGGATGACTACATCATACTTATTTACTACATGTTTCAATATATTTAATTTATTTGGCTTTATTAAATTTGCATGTTCATTCTCTTGTGTCAGCAGTTTTTTGTAATGTAACAAATTCAATGCTGATTTCAACATAGAAATACTATTATCATATTTGAAGAAATATTGCAAATTTAGAAATATATCTCAGTTATACTTGTAAATTCACTCAACAAAGTAGGTTGCACAGTTATTTTTGAACAAAAATTTACCAATATATCATAAAATTATAAAACTATACATTCTAGAACTTTCTAAATTGGTGGTTTTGTGAAGTTGCATTTGTTCAAGCAGTCAAAAATTACTATATAAATAAAGAAAATTGTAAAACCAATTTTCCTATGAATATCTTGATGTTATCAAACTCTTCATGCAAACTTTCATAGTTACTTGAGATATATGCATGACTTAAAACCTTAACTAGTTTGATATAAAGAAATTGGATATATATATATATAATATATGCTAGTACATGTTTTTCTATGGTAAACTTTATGTTACTATCATGAGCTAATCTGCTTTTCCTTCAGTAAAATGTTCCTTAAAACTTCTTTACTGCTAATGGTACACTCAAGGAAGCTGCTGTTTTTTTTTATTTAAAAAGAGTATTTACAAATATATGGTAAAATTATAAAACTGAATCTTTCAGAGCATCATTATTGATGGTTTTGTTCAACTAGTCAAGAATTACTCTATCAATCAAATAGATACAAAAAATGTTTGTGCCTCAGAATCTCTTGACTTTATCAAACACTTTATGACATTATTTATAGGTGCTTGAGATTTTATAAACACAATAAACTATAACCATAACCAAGTTTTCAATTGAAAAAAAAAGACTGGTATGTAACTTTTAAAATTAAAATGAAAACTAGTAAATATTTTCTATGGTAAACTTTATATTCAGAGTTACTATCATTATTTTGAGCTAATGTGTCTAAACATGCAAACTGATGATCTTGATGATGTTCAACATTACATTTAATACTATTCTTCTTGCTATCTAAATACTCCAAAATTGAGAAAAATGATCTGGATCCTTGAAAACAGCAAAAGCACCATCCACAAACCTTCAATAATGTAATGTTTAAAAAACATTCTATCCATTGTTTTCCATGTAAACAAGTAAAAGAACAATAGAGACTATCATTAAACAAAACATTTAATTTCTTAGTTGAAAGCTTCAGTAACTTCAAACATACTGATTTGGGAATACATAACTCATTTGAACTGTTATTAAAAATTAAATCTTCACTCAATTGTATTGTTTCTTCCAAAGGGATATTAGCACACACACAAGGACTCATTGTCAGAAACAAGCACAATAAACCTTATTATAAAAGTTAAAATTGTGTATTTTGTTATAATTTGAAAATTGTCCTTGAAAACCTATGATGTCGCTGGACTCGCCCAGAGGACTTGTCCCGAGTGCTTGTGTATGCATGGCTTAGATGCTGTGACCCCGCCT